>NC_041404.2:148889157-149189157 GCF_900747795.2 Erpetoichthys calabaricus | reverse complement strand
TGCTGAGACTACCACAAACCTGATTTAAATTAAATGAATATACAGATAAGTAGATGGATTAATTATACTGTATACAATCGAAAAGCAGTCCTGTTTCTGTCACATACTAATATTTAATAAATATTGCTATACCTGATTATGTCTGAAATCATTTCTATCAGTATTTATATGAAACCTCCCCCTCATTCAGTCTTTTTAAATAACCTCTCCTCTCCAAATGTGTTGCTCTGTATTTGTGCGTTGATTTCCAAGCATTCCACTCATAGCCATATACCTGGGACGGGCTTCCTGCAGTTTAGATCCAACCCAGCGCTGGAGCTACAGCCTATCCCCCCTAAGGGTATGATATTTTCACACTAATATTACCACATTAAGTGCCGTGCACATTCCTCATAGACGAGGAAGATTCTGAGGAAGCGCTGAACAGCAGGCGAGTCAGTCTTGTCTTAGGTACGTTTCCAAAGTCCGGAGTAGGTACTTCATGCAGTGCGATCCTGCCGCCAATCTGCTTTCGGGCTGGCCTTTTTTTTTCTATCCACTTTTGACACCCCCCACTCTGCCCACTCTAGTTTTGGAGAGGGGAGGAGGCTGTCTGCGCGCCGTGCCATTTGCTCTCACAGTCTTGCGGAGACGGCGCAGCCGAGCGCTTTGCGGAGCGCATTCCTCTCAGTCCGTGGGCTTCTGTGCTACTAGTTGCTGAGCGCGCTGAGGGGACTTGTTGCTTCTGACTGCTGATCTTTCATGGTGTTTGGAGAAAAAAAAGAAAATAAAGAAACAAAGAAACCAGCGAATTGAGAACTGAAACGCCGAGGAGAAAACGCGGCCATAAGAATTAAACTCGGGAAAGAAGAAGGTGAAATCTGCAGAGGTGAGCTGGACTCAAGTCGGGATGTCGGATCTGTCTGTGAACGACCATCTGGAGGGAATCCTGTCAGATTTTGAAGGTAAGAGCGGCACACGTTTCTTTGTTCGACTCTTCGTGACTTTTAAACGATTGCTTGAACTTGAAGACTTAATGCAACAGATGTGTTTCACTTCATCCATTTTTTTATTTGTAAACTTTCACATAGTGTGTGTAAAGCGGTAACTAACGTTACAGATAAAAGCACAAGTAACGGCACCCCTCTGTTTAATACACTTCTGCATTTGTCATAAAGCGACGGCGACCTCGGCTGAATTGAATTAAACGAGTAAGGATGACCAATAAAGGTAGGGACGGACTGATGGAAGGATAGATGGATGGATGGCGCTTTTCTGTATGCACCTCACACGTTGCTGTTAATTACGCCTGACGTGGAGGTTCAGACTTTTAAAGAACAATCGAAGTTAATTTTACATGTGTATTCAACAGCAAGTCGATTGCGCTTTACACCTACATATCAATAGCACATTTGTGTATGTAAACTTTATACAGTTACTCCACACATACAATATGCACATATATAAATATACCATATCTGTCTATACACAGTATATACTGTATAATATATATTTTTGTATATGCAAATACACATTTTCCTGTATGTGCAATGCCAATCGAAACCCCTAATGAGCCGAGTGCGTGAGGGGGTCCTCTTCGGTTACCGATGCGCGCGCCCCTTAACTTTCGTAAACGGCGCCCTAGGCGGCTGCCTATGTGGCCTAATGAATTGGCCGGCTCTGCGTAAATGTACTTATGTATGTTTGTGTGTGTGCGTTTAAAGTCCAAACAAACAATTAAATAAAATGCCTATATGTATTTGTGTGTATATCTATGCTGTAGTGGTTATGGGGTTGGACTTCAAAAACGTAGGATGCGAGTTCAAATCCTGCTACACTGTGTGATCGAGACCATTAGCCTCTTAACTTGTCGAAAATGACGCCTAAAAATGTGTCTACATGTATATGTATGTATGTTTGTGAATGTGCGACTGAAGTCGAAAGACCTAACCGATAATAATCATGTATATATGTATTTGTGTGTGTGTGTATATGGCGTAGTAGTTAAGTCTTTGCACTTCAAACCCTGCGGATGTGGGTTCAGATCCCAGTACTGCAGGACCATGAGCAAGTCAGTTCACTTGCCTTAACAAAAAGCAATGTCTGTCAAATACTGTAAGTCGCCTTGGATAAAGGTGTCAGACGAATAATAATAATATGTAATTTTGTGTCTGAACGCTGGCACGTTACATGACTTGCCCGGGGTCAAAGAGCGCTCCGGAACTGGAGGTTAATGCTGCAGTCCAGTGCCTTAAGCCATAAGGCTACTAGTGCTTCCGACTTTATAACTACTAACATGACATGGCATTTCTAAACTGGCTTAAATTCAAATCAGGGAGCCGTAGTCTCGAGATCGGACGTTAGACACCAAGTAGATTTGTAAAAATACAAAATTATTCATAATTATACATTTGATTTAAATAGCGTCTTTTATCATCCTTAATGCGCTCCGTTAAACACACTAAATAATTTTAGTGTTTGTTTTTTGTGATAATGTACTTACAAGTTACGGTGGTTTAACGTCAGCAACAATTTGAGTCCTATTTGGGGTGCTTTTGCCTATTTGCAGCTTTTTAAATATTTGGAATCTAATTCAACTCGTTGATTAATACAGCAGCACAGTTTTGGTTGACAGTAATATTAACAATGAACTTCTTATATCCAACAACTCTATTAGTTCCATCAGTATATCAATTTATGCACCCATTCGTCCAGATGAGGGGTCGCAGCAGCCCGCACAGTCAAACGGAAGGCAGGAGCCAACCCTGCTGGGCGCCAGTCGGTCCGCCGCAGGACGCAGTCGAGCCCTTAACTGCCTCAACACTTCTATTCTCTGTGAAAGTGATCGTTTTTAGAATTTAAATGCTTACGTTGGTCTTTCTAAATCAAGGCAGTTGTGCAGGTAAGATTTCCATCGCTTATTACTTAACGCGGCGAGTGTTTGAATCCCACTCAGATTTCTCATTTTTAGATGCGGAGGTTTCAGGTGAATCCCGTCTGCTTCACCTCTAAGTTGAACTATTTTGTTTAATGCTTTGCTGTTCGTTGCCGCAGGTGCGACTTTTCTTGCGCTCGTTCCGCTCTTCACCAAGCTTACGATTCAAACCAGCGTGAAAAGAGAGAAGACCAAACCGAGCCAAAAGCAGAAGGGCCGTATAGATAAGAGATGTGAAGATTACACCGAAATGTAAATAGAAGAGGAAAAATTTCAGGCTACGCGACGCATAACATAAACAGACAAACAAAGCTTTAGATTTTGAAGCCCAGAGCGAGCCAATTGCTAAATTACCGTCGGGGCCATACACTCTACTACATAAACTATTTTTTTGGAATATTATTCTTGTTTTCAGCATTGCTAAATGAATTCAGAAGGAAGTGGTGTTTGTGTTTCAAACGGCGTGCACATATGTGCGCATGCGGTGCTTTGTTTTCTTTACCTTCTCATGCCCTACCCGACCCCCATATCTGATTCCCCTTCTGCTCATTCTGAAAAGTCGTCCATTTGTGCGCAGGCTTAGCCCCCTTTTAATCACTAGTCAAAACTGCTTGAGCTGCTCCTGCTGCTGTCTTCTTATGTTTAACTCCTATCGGCGTTCACATTACGTCTTCCCTTTTCTAAGTTCGGCCGTTTAAATTGCCACAACGGGTGACAGCAGATTCTAAACAAAATAGTTTTGTCGTGCGGTGGATTTAAAACAAAAGAAGACAAGTTTGCACAGGTCATCGCGATTTAGCGCGTTTGCCCTACCGCACACACACAAGTGCCACGCATTCCTATAATTGTGGGGAACAATCGGAGCTTATTAAAGTCACCGCGCGGTGCTGCCGCAGCTGCCTTCGTACGCAGGCCACAGAGCTCCGCTACAGTTGTCATTTCAGTCACGTAATGCGTTTTACGGCAAATGTATGTGTGATCAGCACACACCGGGAACGCCCCCAGAAACATTTCGGGTAAGTACGCAAAATATGATATGGGGTTTTGCGCACATTCTCACCCATTTGGGGTGCCAGAGGTCTGGGTGGTGGGAGTTGTCATTGAAATCGCACAGTGCTAGGTGTTAGGAGTGTATTACAACTTTTTGAAGTCAACAGCTTTTGAAAATTCATTTCGAAAATATTCAAATTATATTTTAGGATAAAAAAGGTACGGCAGAGGGCGCCACGCGCAGTTCTGGTCCTTTGTCAATACAGTATAAACCATTGAAGGTCATAAATGCATGGACATATACATACACTTGGTTAGTCCCCGAGGTAAATTGTCTTTTTGCATGACCTTTGGTGGTCTCAGGGCCTTTCTGAAGGGCCCAGCAGAGTAGGACCCCTTTCTGACTGTAATGGGATTTGAACCATTAACTTTTCAGATACCAGTGGTGTTGCTTAACCACAGAGCCACCACTCCACCTTTTTGATTTTGAATTTGAAGCATAAAATACATTTTTTTAAGTTTAGGGTAGTTTAGACACACAATGCAATGGAGTAGTTAACGCTTTGGACTTCCAACCCTGAGGTTCAAATCCTGCTGACGCTGCTGTGTGACCCTGAGCAAGTCACTTCACCGGCCTGTGCTCCAATTAGAAAAACAAAAGCAATGCAAGTAAATGTATCACAAATAATAAGGGGCAGTTCAGTGTATTGGGGAAGGCTTTGGACTTCTTCAAAAAGGTTTTGGGTTCACATCATAATTTTTATTATAATATACATCATAATTTTTGTGAATTTCCTCTTGGGATTAATAAACTATCTATCTATCTATCTATCTATCTATCTATCTATCTATCTATCTATCTATCTATCTATCTATCTATCTATCTACTGATGCTGTGTGACCACGAGCAGGTCACTTCACCGGCCTGTGCTTCAAATGGAAAAACAATAGAAATGTAACCAAATGTTGCCAGTCACCTTGGATAAAGGCATCAGCCTAAAAGTAATAATAATAGGCAGTGTGGTTTAAGTGATTAAGGCTTTGGACTTCTTCAAAACCCTGAGGATGTGGGTTCACTTCCTGCTATGAGTACTGACGCTGTGTGACCCTGAGCGAGTCACTTCACCTGCCTGTGCTCCAACTGGAAAAACAAAAGAAATGTAACCAAATGTAGCTCAGGTGTTATAAGCCACCTTGGATGAAGGTGTCTGCCAAAAAATATTAATAACTCTAAGGAATAATAGGCAGTGCTGTGTGGTGGTTAAGGCTTTGGACTTCATCAGAACGCTGAGGTTGTGGGTTCACATCCTGTGTGACCCTGAGCGAGTCACTTCACCTGCCTGTGCTCCAACTGGAAAAACAAAAGAAATGTAAACACTAGGGGGCAGCACGGTGGCGCAATAAGGAGACCAGGATTCACATTTCAGGTCCTCCCCATGTAGAGTTTGCATGTTCTACCCATGTCTGTGTGGGTTTCCTCCGGGTGGTCCCGTTTCCTCCCATCATCCAAAGATCTGCAGTTTGGGTGAACTGATGACACTAAATTGGCCCCAGTGCGTGTTTGGGGTGTGTTTGTGTCTTTGTGTTTGCCCGGCAGTGAACTTGGCACCCTGTGCAGGGTTTGTTACTGCCTTGTGCCTTATGCTAGCTGGGAATGACTCTGGCACCCCCCACCGCCCTGGTCTGGATTAAGCGGGTTAGAAAATGACATGACATGTAACCAATTGTATCTCAAATGTTGTAAGTCACTTTGGATAAAGGCGACAACCAAATGAGCAAATTTTAATTGTAGCAAGCATTAAGAAACGTTACGTGATATAATGAGACACGTGGCTGAGGCCCTGAGAACCGTAAAGCACCTGGCTACTCCTAAAATTCCAACTTGTGGCTCACTGTGTGATGATGAATGTGTCACCACAAGTGCCTTTGCATTAGTTCTAAAACTTTGGATGAACTCATTCCATACTGATTCTCTAAATCAACTGTGTCGATAATGTTTACTTGAAAAGGTGCTATATAAAATCCAAAGGTTGAACCCGCGGTGTGTTTCTGTGCAATGCACATACCCTGTCAGCAGCCAGTTTGTAGAAATAAAAAGGTTTTTTTTCCCCTTAAAGCTCTTATGGGTGGCGTCTCTATGAAAGGCGCTATATAAAATGAAATGATTGCACCCACCATGTATTCCTATGCAGTGCACATACTCTAATAGCGTTCAGTTTGTAGAAATAACAACACAGTTGCTTAGCGTTTTCACTTGTAAAGTGTTTGTGGGTGCTGTCCATTATGAAAGGCGCTATATGAAAACGGCTTCATTTTGTGACCCTGGGGTTATTCTGGTGCTATCTGTAGCTTTTATTGGTTGTGCAAATAGGACTTTGATTGTCCATTGCTGCTAACCTAAAAGTGCCTCTGGGGATTCACTACATCTCAGTGGGTCACTGTACGGAGATTACAAAACACAACAAAGAATTTGTTCAATATGTTTACTTTTTAACTATGCAAGGACTCATATAAAAAAAGCAAAGCTGCTCAGTCTCTCCGTGTAACCCCCCCTGCCGGTGCTCATTTTATAAAAATATGGCAGCCATTTTTTAAAGCACAGTGCAATGAATTTACTCTCAAAGGCGCTATATAAACCTCAGGGTTGTACTTACTTGCTCTGTGAACTTGTGTGACTCAGTGAACCTGCTGGTGGTTACATGTCCCTTTACTCTTCCTGTACATTACCTTTGCATGGTGTTCACTGACAAGGTTGCACTGATTTACTCCTATGGCTATTATTTTTCCTTATTTGACTGATGCCCTTATCCAAGGTGACTTACAATATCTGGGATACAAAAGGTTGCATTTCTTTTGTGTTTACAATTAGAGTGCAGTGTCAGTAGCGGGATTTAAACCCCCAACCTCAGGGTTTGATGCCTCCTGTGCTCAGGTTATAGAGAAATGATGTCATTCAATAAATACCCTTCTTTTATAGTGCCACTACCTGTGCTACCCGTCTAAAACGGGTTGAAATCCAAATCATCAATGTAGACCTCAGCATTAAAGTTTACAGTGCACCATCTGTTGGAATGTATTTTGTAAAGCATGTAGTAATAAAATACATTGCATTTGCCATTCCAACAGATGGTGCATCACAAACATTTGGACTAATGCATTACTACAGATGTTTGTGATGCGCCATCTGTTGGAATGGAAAATACAATGAGTATATATCTGCTATATGCCATTTGGTATGGGAATTGTAAAAGCAGTGTTGATGTTTGTGTTGTTCCATCTATTGGAATGTTACTACTTGAAAATAATATAATACAAAATAAAACGGTTAATGGGAGTCAGATGACTATATTGTGTCCTGCAGAGTCTGTATCATTAAAAAAAAAACCCTGCCCCCCCCCCCCCCTCAAATTTTCTGACTGTTGCCTGTTCAGGTTGGTTTTCTTACCTTTCACCCTGTGCTGCCAATTTCTTCTCCAACCCCTTGAAACCCTGAATTAGGTTAAATTTTTAATGTAATAATTTTAGGTAATTTAAGATGGCTAATTTTCAATAAATCAGCTGTGGTGCTTGTGGTATGGGATTTTTAAAAACACTGTTAATGTCTACAATATCCCATCTTCTGGAATGGCATATGGAATGCATATGTCTCTGCTATATGCCATTTGGTATGGGATTTTTAAAGCAGTTTTAGCGTTTATGTTGCACCATCTGTTGGAATGGAAAATGCAGTGGATGTGTCTCTGTTGTATGCAGTTTGGTGTGGGATTCTTGAAAGCAGTGTTGGTGTTTGTGCTGCTTCGTCTGTGGGAGTGACAGAGATGTAGAAATCGGACAGACACACAGACTCGTATTTGTATTAAGGCGGTTAGAATAGTTAATGCTATAAAACATACTACATTAAACCACTGCTTATAGGTTTATAGGGTCATATTTCTAGGATGTAAATCAATGTGATCTTTGTACTGTTATTCCTACAGTATTCCTCTGAACATTTGTGAAATGCTTTGAGCATGCGAAAGGCGCTATATAAATCAAATGTATTATTATTATACTGAGATTTTTACTTGCATGTTCTAATTTACATGCAGCCCTTTCAGTCCCCAGTATTAAGTCACTATATGGTCTTATGTGTATAAATCTGATACTAATGGTGCAGGCTTGCCTTGGTATTTATTTATTTGTTAGTCCCTAGGTTGTCTACCTATCTTGGGGTCCCCATTCTTCTTTACACCTCTTGTTAGTGTGAGCAGGGGGGTCACTGCCTTTCACTTACGCCAGTTTACAGCTCTGCTAACGATGTACTCCTCCAGTATCAAGTCAGATATGGAGTACCGCAGTTGTGTGCCTTACAGCTTCAGGCAGCGAGGTCATAAAGAAGCCTCAATGTACACAACACGGCGCTTGTTTCGCTCAGGTCATTCTCTGCAGTCTTTTGTTTTCTGTGGGCTGGTGGGATGTCAGCAGCACTGCAAACATCTGACGTGCCAAAACCTTAAACCGGTTTTACGGGTTCTTGTCACGATCGCTTTGGGCTTGAATGAAAGAGAACTTCTGTGTTTCGCTGCAAACGTATGCTGCAGAATTTCGAAGTCGGCTCCGGACAATCAAATGACATTAACAGAACTGCTAGTTTGGGTCTGAGATGATGCCGTCAAGCCATGAAGCGTGTTCACTCAACTCGGTTCTGTATTACGACGGCCACCTTCTTGTTCCCGTAGACCGTTTATTAAGTGGCAAAACTCCAAGAGCTCAGCGGCTGCCGAAAAGCTGCCCCCCGCGGCTACGGAAAGACCTTTCTAATCTGCTTTACTACAATTACAATGAATTAGCGGAAGCGCGCTCATTCTGGGGCTATCTGTGGTTTTAATCGCTCGTTTAAAGGCAAAAAGCTCAGACCGTCTTATGTTTCCATTTTTCTAACAAATACAATACAGCTGCTGCCTTCGTTACGGAAACGATTAGGGAATGTACACACGGATGATAGAATCACTTTAGCAGCGTTCCGAAGTATGCTACGCTAATGGTGATTAGTCGCGATTGAAATAAGCGCACAGAGAGTCTGATTTACTTTTTTTTGTTATTTAATTCCTTTACTAGCAGTGCGACCCTTCTAAGACAGGTTGAAATCTAAATAGTTGCCCTCAGCCTTACAGTTTGCAGGGCACCATCTATTGGAATGCTTTTTGTAATGTATGCATTAATAAAATGCATTGCATTTGTCATTCCAACAGATGGTGCATCACAAACGAGTAGTACTAAAATGTATTACTACATTTGTTTGTGATGTGCCATCTATTGGAATGAATTTTGCAATGCATGTATTGATAAAATGCACTGCAGTTTCCATTCTAACAGATGGTGCATCACAAATGTTTGTAGTGATTACTGAGAAAGGTCCAGCTGCAGAGCTGCATTTGCAGCACCATATGTCACCGCAGGTGACCACACTACACTAATCCCTAACCTTAAGTTACTCCTAATCTTAACTGTTTATACTACATACTAACAACACTGATCCTTATCCTTAACTTCTGTTGTGAACAGCTGGCCACTAGCTGTGGTGATGTATGATGCTGCAGCTCTGTTGGGTTTTTTTAGCATTTCTAGAAACGTTTGTGATGCACCATCTGTTTTAATGATAAATGCAATGGTTTTATTACTATAAATGTTTGATGTGCCATCTGTTGGAATGACAAATGTAATGCAATTGATTATTATAAATGTTTGTGTTGAGTCATCTGTTGGAATGACAAATTGAATGCGTTTTGTTGCTACAAATGCTAATGATGCATCATCAGTTGGAATGACAGAGTTAATGGAAAATGGACAGACACAGATGCATAGACACACTTTTATTAAGGTGGATTCCTTCAGCCATAAAGGTGTTGGCTCCATAGCACTTTGGGTGACATTAGTTTGCACATATTTGCAGCAGCTCAGGGGTCACTGCAGTCTTATCAGTCCTGGTTCTTTAATGGCGCCTTACTATGTTGTTTGGTTCCTGGTATAACCATTGCTTGACAAAAATAAATATATGTGTGTGGACAAAACAGAAATCTTTACTGCATGGTAGGCAAGCTGGATGGGCAAGAAAACCTGAACTGTGTGTGTGTTATTGTATGCACACAAGTCCTATTTGTGTGAGATTTGTTATCATCTGTTCATGGCTCTTTGTGGAACTTGTCATGGATCTAAATTATAGGGGAACCAAAAATGGCATCACTCAGAAGAACCGCTCTGGTGCCTTCATGTTTAAGACTGTGGGTGGAATTTCATGATAACTGCAACTGATTGCTCACAGACTTGAGCCTTTATTTTGGGGAAATCTGGAATCCAATTGTCCATATGGATACGTTTTCAATGAAAAATGGTGTTTTTAAACAAAAGCGATTTATGCTTACACTAGAATTTACACCTCGTTTACAAAAGTATCTATCTATCTATCTATCTATCTATCTATCTATCTATCTATCTATCTATCTATCTATCTATCTATCTATCTATCTATCTATCTGTCTGTCTGTCTGTCTGTCTGTCTGTCTGTCTGTCTGTCTGTCTGTCTGTCTGTCTGTCTGTCTGTCATATAGTGCCTTTCATCTCTCGCTCTCAGGGTCATTCTGACATAAAGAAGAGAGTCTCTTAACGCACTCGCCGTAGCCTCCAAATTCCTCCTCTAAATCATCAAGTCTTCTATTTGTATTTACTTTACCACCTCAGAGTTTTCTTTTCTTTTCTTTTCTTTTTTCTTTGCCATGGGGCAGATGAATCTTTTTATCTTTTGCATCCTCCTGATGTAAAGCAGCTGTGTTTAAAGGAATTGCTTTTTTCACAGGCAGGCCATTATAAAATTGTGAAGATGTCTTGTCTTGAAAGCCTTTTAATGGCAAAGAAGTATGTGCCTCTGGCTGAAGCCTGAAGACGTGCCTGGCAGCATCGGGAGACGAGGTGCGCAGACCCCTCCTGACTCGAGCAGTTCACAGCTCATTCAGTACGCAGTTTGCTGGCCTGTTTTCCATGTCGTTGTCTATGTGGATGTGTTGTAATGTGCTGAAGTTGACTTTGGTGTATTTGTGACAATCGTGCTTGGCAAAGGAAGTTTAAAAACTGCACCCTTGTTCTAGGGCAGGGGTGTCGAACTCCAGTCCTGGAGGGCCGCAGTGGCTGCAGGTTTTCATTCTGACCATTTTCTTAATTAGTGACCAGTTTTTGATGTTAATTAACTTCTTTAGCCTTAGTTTTATTTAGCTTGACTCAGGCCCCTTAGTTGTTTTTTTCCATAATTACCAGCCAGACAGTAATGAGACATAAAACAAGCAGGACATGACCAGCTCACCTGTTCCCATCAAATAAAATCTGAAAATAAAGATGAAGGTCTCAGTAAGGTTGATCTCTCAGGTTACCAAAACATTTTGACGGAGTTCTATGAAAAAAAACAGAATATCGACAGTTTTGGAAATGTCTGCTGTGGCAGAATGAGAGCAGCAACAAGCCATGGAATTAAATAAGGGGTTTAATTATCAGCAAGAATCAGCTTCTCATTAAGGAACTGGTTGGAGTTTGAAGCCCCAGTTTAGCTGTTCATCTGTTGGCTCGTTTCATGTCTCATTTTTGTTTGGCTGTCATTTAATGAAGAAAAGAATCAATTCAGAAGACTTAAAAAACTTAAAAACAGGGCTATTAAAATGAAGGGAAAAGAAGTTAATTAGCAGTGAAAACTGGACACTGATTAGGAAACGGGTCAGAATGAAAACCTGCAGCCACTGCGGCCCACCAGGCCTGGAGTTTGACACCCGTGTTCTAGGGAGTCGAGGCAACAATTGTTGTGAATTTCCCATTAATAAAGTATCTATCTATCTATCTATCTATCTATCTATCTATCTATCTATCTATCTATCTATCTATCTATCTATCTATCTATCTATCTATCTATCTATCTATCTATCATATAGTGCCTATCTATCTATCTATCTATCTATCTATCTATCTATCTATCTATCTATCTATCTATCTATCTATCTATCTATCTATCTATCTATCTATCTATCTATTATATAGTGCCTTTCAGTATCTATCTATCTATCTATCTATCTATCTATCTATCTATCTATCTATCTATCTATCTATCTATCTATCTATTATATAGTGCCTATCTATCTATCTATTATATAGTGCCTATCATATCTATCTATCTATCTATCTATCTATCTATCTATCTATCTATCTATCTATCTATCTATCTATCTATCTATCTATCATATAGTGCCTATCTATCTATCTATCTATCTATCTATCTATCTATCTATCTATCTATCTATCTATCTATCTATCTATCTATCTATCTATCTATCTATCTATTATATAGTGCCTTTCAGTATCTATCTATCTATCTATCTATCTATCTATCTATCTATCTATCTATCTATCTATCTATCTATCTATCTATCTATCTATCTATCTATCTATCTATCTATCTAACACAGTGGTCAGCACTGCTGAGTCGTGGATTTGAATTCCACACCTTTAGACAGTCTGGTGTTCCTCCAATGTCCCTTAAGATGGCAGATTGAGTTACTTGATAACAGATGGACCGAGTAAAATAGCTGGATAGGTCGATACAAGATGCAGTACAAGAGAAACAGGGGGATAGATGGACCTAAAAGGTACTATAAGGTAGGTAGAGAGATATGAAAGGTGCTATATGATAGCTATTAAACACACCATGAGATAAATAGGTGGAGATTCAGACACAAACGGTATTATAAGACAGACAGACAGACAGATATGAAATTCACTACAATATAAATGGGGGGGATAGACAGACACGAAAGGTGCTATTAGATAGTTTGGCCCTCCATAACGTATTCGGACCCCTTCACATTTTTACACATTTTTTATGTTGCTGCCTTCTGCCAAAGTCATTTAAATTAGTTTTTTCCCTCCTCACACGACACTCCCTACTCCAGAATGCCAAAATAAAAACAGATTTTTTTAGACATTTTGGCACATTGAATAAAAATGAAACAAGTGAAAATCTCACATGGCCTCAAGTGCTCAGACCCCTTCGCTCAGGACTTAGCTGAAGCACCTTTGGCAGCCTTGGGGGTCTTCTTGGTTTGACATGACGGGCTTCTCGCTGCCGGATATGGGGATTTTTCTGCTCACTGAGATCCTCTCAGTGTCTGTCAGGTTCGATGGAGACCTTTAATGGACAGAAACATCTCAGTGGTAATCGGGGCCAGCGCCACCATTAAGAAGGGGGCAGATCTTAAGGGGGGTGCAGCGCAGAGCCCAGCTGCATGGGTTAGGTACCCAGCAGTCATTTGACACACTGATATACTTGGATTAGGGCACAAAATAAAAAAAAAAGCACTGGCACTGATGGAGATCAACAGAATGGGATGCCATTCCCTAATTTCGAATGCCATAGCAAAAGGTCGGGATACTCATGTCAAATGGGGTCTTTCTGTTTTCCGTTTTTACAAATTTAACAAAAATTACTAAAAGTCCTCTTTTTGCTTTGTCACTGTGGAATTGTGTGTGTTGTTTGATGTGAAGAAAGGCATTTACTGTACATGATTTTATGGCAAGGTTGCCACATAACAAAACTGTGAAAAACATGAAGGGGTCTGAAAGATGGATGAATAGATGGAGAGACGTGAAAGGCACTACATTATAGATAGATAGATGAATGAAAGACACTATATGATAGACAGATAGATAGCTGGATGTGTAAGGTGCTATATAATAGATAAATAGAAAGGGTACTGTATAATAGATCAATATAAAAGGCACTATATTATACATAGATAGGTAGAAAGGGCACTATATTATAGATAGATAGATAGATGGGTGGGTAGATAGGAAGAGTACTATATAATAGATAGATGGATAGATAGATGAAAGGCACTATATGATAGATAGATAGATAGATGGATGAAAGGTGCTATGATAGACAGATGTGTAAAGCTCTATATAATAGATAGGTACAGTAGATAGATACATGGATAGGAAGGACACTATATAATAGTCAGATAGATAGATAGATATAAAAGGCACTATATTGTAGATAGATGGATGGATGAAAGGCACTATATGATAGATTGATAGATAGGAAGGACATTGTATAATAGATAGATAGAAAGGGCTCTATATTATCGATAAATGGATGTGTAAGACTCTACATAATAGATACATAGATTAGAAGGGCATTATATTAGATAGACAGATGGATGAAAGGTGCTATATGATAGACAGATGACAGGAGTCTGCTCAGCGCCCGTCTCTCTGCCACAGATGTCAAACTGTCCAGCACTGTGCCTACAATAGAGCCTGCCTTCCTCACCAGTTTGTCCAGGCGTGAGGCGTCCTTCTTCTTAATGCTGCCTCCCCAGCACACCACCACGTAGAAGAGGGCGCTCGACCACAACTGTCTGATAGAACATCTGCAGCATCTTATTGCAGATGTTGAAAGATGCCAGCCTTCTAAGGAAGTATAGTCGGCTCTGTCCTCTCTTACACAGAGCATCAGTATTGGCAGTCCAGTCCAGTTTATCATCCAGCTGCACTCCCAGGTATTTATAGGTCTGCACCATCTGTACACAGTCACCTCTGATGATCATGGGGTCCACGAGGGGCCTGGTCCTCCTAAAATCCACTACCAGCTCCTTGGTTTTGCTGGTGTTCAAGTGTAGGTGGTTTGAGTCGCACCATTTTACAAAGTCCTTGATTAGGTTCCTATACTTCTCCTCCTGCCCACTCCTGATGCAGCCCACGATAGCAGTGTCGTCAGCGAACTTTTGCACGTGGCAGGACTCCGAGTTGTTTTGGAAGTCCGATGTATATAGGCTGAACAGGACCGGAGAAAGTACAGTCCCCTGTGGCGCTCCTGTGTTGCTGACCACAATGTCAGACCTGCAGTTCCCAAGACGCACATACTGAGGTCTGTCTGTAAGATAGTCCACGATCCATGACACCAGGTATGAATCTACTCCCATCTCTGTCTGCTTGTCCCTAAGGAGCAGAGGTTGGATGGTGTTGAAGGCGCTAGAGAAGTCCAGAAACATAATTCTTACTGCACCACTGCCTCTGTCCAAGTGGGAGAGGGATCGGTGTAGCATGTAGATGATGGCATCATCCGCTCCCACCTTCTCCTGGTATGCGAACTGCATATAGATAGATACAGTAGATAGATAGATGGATGAAAGACACTATATGATAGACAGATATGTAAGGCTCTATATAATAGATAGATAGATACATAGATAGGAAGGACACTATATAATAGATAGACTGACAGATGGATGAAAGGTGCTATATGATAGACAGATAGATGTGTAAGGCTCTTTAATATAACAGATAGACAGATAGATTGATAGATAGGCAGGCCTGCCCGTCACTGCCTGTGCTCTCTCGTGTCTTCGTAGCTGGCACCTTTTCTGGAGGTCGATTCCGAAGTGATGCCCTGTCCTTGGCCGACTCTGGTCTCCATTAAGGGACTGTCCTGTTATTTAGACGTCTTATCTTCGTACCCCTCCTACTGTACAAATTATGCAGACCCTTTCTGGTTTGCTTTCAACCCAATGCCAAATGAGCCCACATGCAGTTTTGTGAAAGTTGTTTGCATTTTTCCTTTGTTTTTTTTTTCACAAAGCCATTCGCGCTATTCCCACACTTGGAGAATGATAGATACTTAAGACTAATGAAAAGCCAAAGGCGGCACAGAGAAGTCATGCAGGGGACATAAGAGTGTTTGGAATATGACAAGTGAATCATTGTATCCTGTAATTACACATTAGGCAATGATACGGCTTCACATTAGCCACAAAGATTGAAAATAGCAAAGTTCAGAAGTTTAGATCTGCACCCGGTCTTCCTGTTGTGACAGCCTTCAAGCTGTCAATGGTACAAGAAATCAATGCCTCCGTGTGTTTAGAGAACAAAGTCGTCTGGAAGATGAGACACATACCTGATGAATAGAAGACAATGGTGTTAGGTGTTCATAATAAAGAACCTGAAAAGACAGCCCCCCCAATAGAAAATGGAGGCATGAATGTATGGACCCTTCTAACTCTGGGTTGTCCATTCAAAGGTCAAAAGAAATTACAAGAATGGTGGGCCAGATACCCCCGTACTCATTTCGCATGGTCAATCAACCGAACTTTGGGAAGAAACCAGAACACCCTGGAGAAACTTTACAAAACAAATGAAATAAAGAGTTTAATCTTAATGCGTCACCAGACCAGATGGATCCAATTCAGGGTCATGGTTGTCATGGCAACACTGAGCATAATATAAATTGACCCAAGATCAGTAAAATATAATCAATCCAGCATACAGAATAAACAACAAGCAAAAGAAAAAGAATCTTAAAGTGATGCGTTACAAGCAAATACAACGATCCAGGCACGGAGTAATGGGCATCAACTCAAAGACCCCCCGATTGAACCGATCCAGTGATATGCAGTCGTGATCAGAAGCTTGATGGGCACCGTAATTCACATTCGAGCTTTGCCGTGCCAACACGTATCTGACAGTGCCAGGGCTGTAGAAGTCTTCATAATCCAGTTTGGGATATACCTGCACGTAATTTACGTGAATACTGTACAACAACGTGACATTTCATACCTTAGTGCAATTACAGCAACTCTCACGAGGTTACAAAGTATCAAGTTATACTGGTGACCACCCAATGATGGGCCAACCAGCATGTGTAATGACGATGACGATGATGATGACACATCACAGTCAACATACACTAAGCATAAAGCAGGAGCCAACCTTGGATGGGGTGCCAGCTGAGGACAGGGCTAACTCGGGCACCCACCTGCTCAATCACAGGGTGGAGAATAAACCCAGCTGGCATGTCTACTGGTATGTGGGAGGAAAACCTGAGGAAAATGTGCAAACTTCACACAGATACTGAGTGCCTCTCTGCCATGTATTATAATAATTAACAACCAAAGCTGGTGGCATGAGACTCAAACCCAGAATGCTGTAGCCATGAAGAAGAAGCACTACCCACAATGCCACTGTGCCACCCACGTTTATTACATATAATAAAATGTTATTAAATGTAACACCTCTCTGCCATATTTTACAATAATTATAGCCAAAGTTGGGGGCATGAGACTCAAAATCCAGAATGCTGTAGCCATGAGGTAGCAGCACTACCCACAATGCCACTGTACCACCCACTTTATTAAATATGTGTATAATGTTAGTAAATGTACAGTAATGGTTCTCTGCCAGATTTCAAAATAATTAACAGCCAAAGCTGGGGGCATAAGATTCAAACCCAGAATGCCGTAACCATGAGGCAGCAGCATTACCCACTATGCCACTGTGCTACCCACTTCTATTACATATAATACTAGTAAATGTACAGTAACAGCTCTCTACCAGATTTCATAATAATTAACAACCAATGATGGGGGCATGAAATTAAAACCTAGAATGATGCAGCAAAGAGGCAGCAGCACCACCCACTACCCACTATGCCACTCACTTTTATTAAATATAATGTTATTAAACATGCAGTAAAGTCTCTGCACCAGATTTTATAATACTTAACAACCAAAGCTGGGGGCACAAGTTTCAAACCCAGAATTCTGTAACCATGAGGCAGTAGCACTACCCACTATGCCATGGTGCCACCCACTTTTACACATATAATTTTATTAAACATACAGTAATGTCTCTCTACCAGATATTATAATAATTAACAACCAAAGTTGGGGGCATAAGATTCAAACCCAAAATGCCATAACCATGAGGCAGCAGCACTACCCACAATGCCACAGTGCCACCCGCTTTTCTGAAATAAAATATTTTTAAACATACAGTAATGCCTCCCTGCCAGATTTCATAATAATTACAGTCAAAGTTGGGGGCAGCCTCTCTACTGCTTAGTTTTTGTGTAATTTAATTTGTATGTTGTTCAGGAGCTTATCTGTTCCTCGGTATTCAGTCAGTTTTGCTGGGTATACCCATTGAAGTTATGGGCGTTTAAAGGAGGAATCCATTTTGGCAGGAAAGCCTCTGCAGCAAATTGTCTTCTGATTATTTTTGTGCTCTTGTGACCGCACCCTTGATAGAATCTTTTACTGCTCTTTGCAGATGATCTCTCCTGAGTCTCTGCCAGCTGGGGTGGTGTGAGTCATTGCATACTTCGTACTGTATATTCATGGAAATGTGTATTTGTAATCGCTGGGGGTCTGTATAAAAACCTGAGGCTGCTTTGTGCTTTATTTATTTTTTCTTTGCTTTGCAGATCAATTGTATATGTTAGGGTAAACAAAGATAATGTAATTATGGTTGCTGCTTTGGACTCCATTTTGTTTGGGCTCTGTGTGCCCACCTGACATTTCTAAGCCTTTTCTCCATAGGTGATTTCCTCCTATATGATGTGCATGTGTGTATTCTGCAATGGACAGGTGCCCCCTCTAGGATGGGCTCCTGCATTGCTCTGGCACTAATTGATTATAATATTAAACTGCTAGTGATATGTACTGTAATTTGGGTTAAAATACCTGGAAATATTGAGTGTGGTATCTCTGCAGTTCGGAGCCTCCACTCTGCAGCTATAAAAATTCAGATAAACTTCCAATAATCTTAATCTGAACTACTAGCTGTATTACTCGCCTGAGGTGGGTTTTAACCTAAAAGATCAAAGTCAACCTCAGCTTTAACATTTGCAGTGCACCATCTATTGGAATGCATTTTATAATGCACGTAGTAATAAAATACACTGCATATGTCATTCCAACAGATGGTTCATCACAGACATGTGTAGTAATAAAATGCATTACTGTAAATGTTTGTGATGTGCCATCTATTAGAATGTATCTTGTGATGCATGTAGTAATAAAACGCATTGCAGTTGCCATTTCAACAGATGGTGCATCACAAGCATTTGTAGATATTAAATAGGTTTCTGGAAAGGTCCAGCTGGAGAGCTGCATGCATCAACATATGTCTCCATTAATCAATCTTCCTGGGCTAATAAGGTGGACATAGTCTGACAGCCATTGTTTCTGCATTAGAAGTACTTGCTGTTATGTCCAGCAGGCAGGAGAATTCAGTGGGCGACTGGAAGGCAAGGATGTAATCGAAAAACCATAGCGAGGGTCAGAAACCAGGACAATGAATATCAGGAACCTAAGCCAAGTCTGAAGTTTGAGACGGCAGCAGCAGATGACATGTATATTTAAAATCCACAGATATGATTTTTCTAGTGGCTGCTATCAGTTTAGGGCAGATGTCGGATCAAATCTAATCTTAACGTAAATCTAACAATATACAGCTGTATTCAAAATATCTGTTCACCCAATAGGGATGAAAATCAGATCTGGAACAAACTTAATGAACTGGAAACAGTAAAACATACACAAGGATGTTCAGAAACAAGAGAGCCTTTGTGAAGCTGAGTGAGGTGCATCCTGGGATTTGGAAGACCACCTGTAAAGGGCTTGTGCGGGTTGCCGAATGTTAAGACCTAACATTGCTATTAACAATAAAACAATATGAAAGGGTTAATGGCAGTCAGATAACTCTGTTGTGTTTGGCAGTGTTTGTACCATTAAGAAAAAAAAAAAGCCCCCTCATTTTGCCACCCTTAACTGTCGAGGATGGTTTTCGTACCTTTCACCCTGTGCTGCCATTTTTTTCCTCCAACCCCATTTAAACCTGAATTAAGTTTCATGCTTTTTTGCAATAATTTTTGGCAATTTAAGATGACAAATTTTCAATAAATCAGCTGTAGCACTTGTGGTATGGGATTTGTAAAAACACTGTTAATGTCTGTGCTATCTTCTGGAATGCATATGTCTCTGCTACGTGCCATTTGGTATGGGATTCGTAAAGCAGTGTTCATATTTGTGTTGTGCCATCTGTTGGAGTGGAAAGCACAGTGGATGTGTCTCTGTTGTATGCAGTTTGGGGTGGTGATTTGTGAAAGCAGTGTTGGTGTTTGTGTTGCGCCATCTGTTGGAGTGCCAGAGACATAGAAACCAGACAGACAGATGGACCCTTTGTCCTTTTATTAAAGTAGATGGGATAGTTGATGCTATAAAATGTGCTACATTAAACCACCGCTTATAGGTTTATAGGGTCATTTTTCTATGATGTAAAGCAGGGGTGTCCAACTCTAGTCCTGGTGGGCTGCAGTGGCTGCAGGTTTTCATTCTAACCATCTTCTTCATTAGTGAGCTGTTTTTGCTGCTGATTAACTTGTTTTGCCTTCATTTTAATTGACGTGACTCAGGCCCGCTTAGTTGTTAACAGCCAAACAATAATGAGACACAAAACAAGCCACCACGTGACCAGCTAACCTGAAAATTAAGAAAGGTGAAGGTCTCGTTCATGTTGGTCTGCTCAGGTCACCAAAACATCTTGACGGTGGTCTTAGAAAAAACAGAAAATCGTCAGTCTATTGTGGCAGAATGAGAGCAGCCATAAGTCATGAGATTCAATAATGGCTTTAATTAACAAGAAGAATCAGCTTCTCATTAAGAAACTGGTTGGAGTAAAACTGGCTGGAGTTTGACGTTCCAATTAGATTCGCTCATCTGTCGGCTCGTTTCACATCTCATTTCTGTTCGGCTGCCATTTAATGAAGAAACGAATCAACTCAGAGGACGGAATCCTTAAAAACAGGGCTATTAAAATGAAGAGAAAAGGAGTTAATTAGCAGTGAAAACTGCTCACTGATTAGGAAAAGGGTTAAAATGAAAAGCTGCAGCCACGGCGGCCCTCCAGGATCAGAGTAGGACACCCCTGATGTAAAGTAATCTGATCTTTGTAGTTTTATTTTTACAGTATTCCTTTGGATATTTCTAAAGTGCTTTGAGCATGGGAAAGGCACTACATAAATCAAATGTTTTATTATTATGGTGACATTTTTACTTGCATGTGTTAATTTACATGCAGCCTTTTCAGTCCCCAGTGTTAAGTCACTTGAGGTCTTGAAACCTGATCCTAGTGGTCCAGGCTTGCCTTGGTATTTTTTTTTAAAGTCCCCAGGTGGTCTACCTATTCTTCTTTACACCTCTTGTTAGTGTGATCAGGGGGCTCACTGCTTGTCACTGACCCCATTATACAGCTCTGCTAACGATTTGCTCCTTCAGTATCAAGTCAGACATGGAGTACCGCAGTTGTGTGCCTTACAGCTTCCGGTAATGTCATGTAAAGGAATGTGATTTTTGTACCGTTATTCCCACAGTCAGTCAGTCATTGTCCAACCTGCTATATCCTAACACAGCGTCACGGGGGTCTACTGGAGCCAGTCCCAGCCAACACAGGGCGCAAGGCAGGAACAAATCCCCGGGCAGGGCGCCAGCCCACCACAGGACACACACACTCACCCACACACCAAGCACACACTAGGGACAATTTAGGATCGCCAATGCACCTAACTGGCATGTCTTTGGACTGTGGGAGGAAACCCACGCAGACACGGGGAGAACAAGCAAACTCCACACAGGGAGGACCAGGGAAGCGAACCCGGGTCTCCTAACTGCGAGGCAGCAGCGCTACCACTGTGCCACCGTGCCGCCCAATTTATATATATATATATATATATGTTATTTTCAACTTTTTAGTCTTGGGTTTGTTTTAGTATAATTTTGTAATCAATATTTTAACACTGCGGTGGGCTGGCACCCTGCCCGGGGTTTGTTTCCTGCCTTGCGCCCTGTGTTGGCTGGGATTGGCTCCAGCAGACCCCCGTGACCCTGTAGTTAGGACATAGCGGGTTGGATGATGGATGGATGGATGGAATATTTTAACACTTCCTTTAATATTTCTATCTGTTACTAGCGCCATCTATTGGTGAAATCTTGAACTATTCTTCTGTAATGTACTGTATGTAGTAACACCATGCAGTGCATTTGTCATTCCAACAGATGGTGCATCACAAACATTGGTAGTAATAAAATGCATGACTACATTTGTTTGTGATGTGCCATCTATTACAATGTATTTTGTAATGCATGTAGAGGTAAAATGCATTGCATTTGTCATTCCAACAGATGGAGTGTCACAAAGGTTGCGGTAATCAAATCCATCACTACATTTCACTGTGATGTGCCATCTATTGGAATTTATTTTGTAAAGCATGAACTATTCTTCATACCCAGGTCTCCTTACTGCGAGGCAGCAGCACTACCACTGCGCCACCATGCCGCCTATTCCCACAGTATTCCTTTAAATATTTGTGAAGAGCTTTGAGCATGGCAAAGGCGCTATATAGAACAAATGTACTGTTTAATTTTTATTAAAACAGTTTGATGACCTGCTGTCACCAGATGTCAGGCCACCCATTTCCTCCGATACCCAGAAGTGTCGTCACTTTATATATTTCTTTAAAAACAGCAACAGAAAACTGGAACTCCTCCAGTCCGTGTTTTACTTCTGGCCGCGTCTCAAATATCCGTTACTCCTCTGGCGGCATGTTCCATAGGATTGGCAATCTGTGAAGAAGGGTCCTTCCTCTGCCTTTAACGGGTTACACCTTGTGGGATTCCACTGCCCTCCATGCTTAGGGGGCTCTCAGGTTACTGTGGGGGGTTGGTGTTGGGGGGGTGGGGTGGAATCCTGTGGTTTGCTGACCAGGCAAGGGACACGCAAGTCACTAGGAGGGAGGAAGGCAAGCTCTGCACTTTAAAATTGAAGGGCAGGATGCCATCAGCGCGTTACGAGTATTTGGTGACACTGGTGACACTTGTGTGCTTCTTGGTTTGCTTTGATCCCAGCTTCTGACGTTTCACATTACTGGAAGTGGACAGGACCTTGAACTCGTTCAGAGGATTTCCCATTTTTATTTGCAAGGAAGTTATGTCCTTTATTTTCAGGCAACTTTTTTTTTTTTTTTTTAATTTCTAAAAGCAAATGTGAGAAAAAATGAATGTAAGCAGTAGACGGGATTACGAAAGCCCCATCAGACTAATTCCAGTCGTTTGACTTTGCATTTTGTCGAACACACTTAACAGTTCACGTGAACAAAAACGTTCTCCCTTCTCCAGTCCAAATTGTTAAACTGATAGACGGAAGGGGTGCCCCCCCATGTAAGAGACGACCAAGTAGTAATTCAGGTAGGGTCATTAATGGCGACTCTCCATCGAGGTGAGCAGTCATTCAGGTCCCAGATGGCGTCATGAGGCACCGCCATCCAGAAAAGCAAAGGTCCAAGGAGGGTCCTGTGTGAAGATCTCCTAATGCAGATCTCCAGGCAGCTTTGGCCCAATCCCACCGCAGACACAATCTGAATACATTGAAACGCACCCCCCCCCACCCCTTTAGCGTTTTGTTGGTATCATATGTCGATAGATGACGGAATGTAAGAAAATAGGCACCCATCTGGCCTACTGCACAATTGGAGGGTCCTCTTATGGTCCTCTGGGCCCCCCAGTTTCTTCCTGATGGATTTGATGACATTCCACCGATCACCACCAGCGCTGTCCTACCATCAAAACACTTGATGTAAAACACTTGGCATCATGACTAGCGCTCGATATGAAAGGCACTATATAATCCATAAATCTCTAGATATGCATGATGGACCAGATAGATATAAAAGGCATTCTTTCATATGGTCAGAAATTTTGGACAACCCCTCCAAACTGAGCTGAGGTGAACAGTCAAGTCCGACTTGGTTGTCATTCTGCAACTGAGTGCACATACCTAGCGAGACGAATCACCGTGATACAACATACACCAACATACAATGTGCCAAGAACAATGTGCAATGAACAGTGGGGGCTGTTAGAGCCACAAATGAAAGGGCCCAACTCCATATTAATTTGGTTGCCCACCAAGCTCATATTGGTGTCATGGTGAGGTGCTCACATACTTTAGGCCATACAGTGTAGGATTGGCACTACAGATAGATATGTTACATGACAGGCATTATTTAATAGATTGTGTGACCTGTAGGGGGCACCACTGAGCCCCCAAGCCCTCAAACACACCAAAATGGGTTCAAATAACACTTATTTTAGCAAATACCTTCACGCAGGTTATTTTTAAGCTCTCTCACAAGCACAATTACTTCTTCTTCTTTCTCCTTCAGGTGGTCTTCATCTTCCACCTTCAAACTTTGATTTTATGAGGTAAGGTGTGGGAGCCCTTTTATGCCAGGTCCTTTGTACTTCCGGTATGCCAGAACTGCACATTGAAAGCAGTTCGGGTCAGGCCGAAGTTCCTTAAAGTAGAGGTGGTCTGTCCCTGCAGCTCCCCCTGGTGGCTCCCATGGAACCCAGCAGTGCTACCTCATGGGACTGCAATTCCCAGCATGCCCTGTGGGTATACATGCAGGCACTGTACCCCAGGGAGACTGCCACCTATTGTATCGGGGTAGTAGATAGTCCATGCGGGTGGTCTTCCATTGTCATTTCATTACACTGTAAGAAGTCTTGTACCATACTGGCCAGAATGCCAGCCCATGCTTGGTGTCCATGACAATAGATGGATATTCTTTACATGCCACAGCAGCAACATGGAGCATCAAGTGCACATAGATGTTGTGTCCCAGTCACTCATCTGCCCATACCACTGATCAGTGTGTTTCTGACATTCAGGGTCTGCTGTAGTGGCTGCACTTTCAGGTGCGGTGAATGCACTAGTTCAGATGTTTCCTGATGTGCGTCTCCAAGATGCCATAGTGAGCCTTGTGAGTGTACAAGTTCTAGTTACCTGAATGCTGATTTCACTAAAGTGGTTTTCATGCAGACTCGACTATTTTTTTTTGTGCCACCGTGTAAAAAGTCTAAGTAGTTGGATGGCTAGAAAGTCAACAGAATGTGAAAAGAAATCTGGAAGACGCCCTCTACTCCCATTGTTTTTGACGTTGCCCCTATTTATTTAAAATTACCGGCCGTGCCCCCTGGCTGAGGTTTTTATGGGTGAGTGGAATGCTGGCATCTAAGTAAAAGAGCGATGGGGGAAGAGGTCTGACGAGATGGCTCCTGCGCTTACTTGAAGTCTGTTTTCTCCTTCTTGATTTTCTCCCCAAAACCCTCATCAGGTCAGGTTCATTTCAGGTTGGGCACTGACTGGTACAGCGCGTTGTGGCACCCACCACATGAAGATACAGCTCGGGATCCTGGTTGGCAACACCCCAGCAGGTCCAGTCCCACCCTCAGGAATTGACCATCTATCCGCTGTAGCCAGGTGTTAAGTGTGTGTCTCTTTGGCCTGGTCCAGCCACTTGGGTCCTCAACAATGAGGGTCCTGTGAGCTGGATCACCCTCGGGTAATCACGCCACATGGCCGTAGTGCCGTAACTGACGCTCCCTCACAATGCAGGTAATGTGCTTCATTCAGGACTCCGTGAGCAATACAAAGTCAAACCAATGATACCCAAGGAGAGACACAGCACCGAAGGAGTCCAGTCTTCATCTCAGGTCACTGGATAGCGTCCATGTCTTACAACCATATACCGTATATACTCACGTGTAAGTTCTCCCGCAGATAAGTCAGGTCTTGATTTTACAGTATAATTTACGGTATTTTATAATGTCGCTCGTATAAGTCGAATGCAGAAAACTCACGCTATTGGTCCAAGAGATTATGATATGCCAACGCCCACCTGAGAGGGTAACCACAAAGCACGCTGCCTTCTTTTTCTACCAGTAAACCCCTGATTCTTTAAAGAATAGCAAATCTAAGAATGGCAATTACTTTCTGTTCCCTCCAATCTTTGTAGGGATGAAAAATCATGGAGGGTGGGAGCGTCCTGGAAAAGTTGTCATTTAATTAAATAAATATATTTGTAGTAAAGCTGTTTCTTTTTGGAGCCGTGACTTGTTTGGTTCTGGTGTTTCAGAAGCGCGTTGTAGGCGCCTTCATTCATTGTTTTTATCCATGTAGTCTCGTTTTTGTTTTTCTATGGGTGTGTTGTTAGCTAGAAGTCGTTTGCTGTTAGGAATCATAATTGAACTTACTTTTAACAATGAATTACCTTAATGTGATTCAAATAAGCCACACTGACAGCTGCCACACTGAGTGCTGGCACAGTGGATTAGAGCACACTGACTGGTGGCACTGTGTAGTGGAGTAGCTGCTGGTACTGTGGAGTGGAGAACACTGACCGCTGGCACTGTGGAGTAGCTGACTGCTGGCACTGTCAGTAGTCACCACTACCTCAAGTTTAAATACATAGACATATATACAGTAGATAGACGGCGCATTCACTGTGTTTCCCAGTAGACACGATACGTCAGCGCGTCAGCCTTATTGCGAGTGGCAAAAGTGCCATTTAAACTAATACAGGTAGACGTGGAAACCGGGTTTTCTGATGAAAAAACAATAACATTTAAAACAGTATCGTTTACACACAACAGATTTTGGCGAATCGTTTAAATGCAATTATTTATATCCATTTATACATTAATAATGGCAATTATTAAATAATAATTATTATTATTATTAATCATTCCTCCCATATAAGGAACATTTCAGGGACTGCCTTCTTCTATCTTCGAAGCATTTCCAGACTTTGTCCTGTTCTTACGCAACACAGTACTGAAGTATTGGTTAATGCCCGAGTCACCTCACGTATAGATTACTGTAATGATATTCTATCTGGCATCCCACAAAAACGTATCCATCGCTTACAACTTCTTCAAAATTCTGCTGCCAGGATAATATCCTGCTGTTGTAAATCCACTGAACATATTACACCTATTCTCTTTCAACTTCACTGGCTCCCTGTTAACTACCGATTACAATACTAAATACCGCTCTTAACATTTAAAGCTCTCCACAACCTCACTGATCTCCTCCAGACTTACACTCCTCTCATTCTGGCAATATGGTGCAGCCTTAGTTTGTGGAAGACAGACACAACTAAAGACATGAGCATAAAATGATGGTTGTCAATTTCAAACTGTGTTTCCTCAATGTGCTCCTTGAGAAAAACATCATCAAGTTTGAGACATGTTAACAGCTAACAACAATCTACATATTTAGTGACTAAATACGTTTAGCCAAAACGTTGTTTGGAGGCTCACTTGAGCACATAAATGCATAGCTTTGCTAGTTTAGCCTGGCTTAGCTAAAGTTAAGATTATAAAACAGATTTTCTAACAAACAATTGTTCATGAAATATGAAGTGTAATCCCCCGGGATTTGGTTTGGAGCGTACAGCGGTTTGTACAATCCTAAGCAGCACATTATTCATTACTTCACTCCACAGCAGTGCCACTCACAATATGGCGGTGACGTTGACATACGATTCTGCTGGTCATGAGGCGTCTAGTTATTCTATGTCTATGTTTAAATATGTCACCATGGCAACTTGTTGGCATGCACGCTTTACCTCAAGTTTAGTTTACAGGTTGTGTTGTGTTGTTTGGGCGCCACTTACTGACTTTGGGAAGCCACTGGGTTTGACTCTTGGGCGCTGTGCGAGTGCGCGTGCGCTTTTGGCACGGGTTGCGTCTGGTATCCGTGCATATATACAACCTTTGTAAACATTACTAAACGAAGGTTTTATATGCGGTGGTGTGCGCGTTCGGGCGGCGGTTGTATTGTGACCTGAAGTTTAGTTTACAGGTTGTGTTGTGTTGGGCGCTTCCTACCAAGTCTGGGAATCCACTGGGTTTGACTCTGGGGCGCTGAGTCGCAGTGCACATGCGCTTCGATGCATCCGGCGTCCGTGCATATATACAACCATCGTTTAGTAATACAGATGTATTGTGCCTATGTGACCACACGGTGATACCCGAACTATTCCGAAGCGACGTTTGCACTGATTTGTGTTTTTTGTATCTCACACCCTCATACACCTTTATCGTAAGAGCATCCCTTATCTACGATCAGAAGAAAATATGAAGCTGGATTTAAATTAAAAGTCGTTGAAGTGGCGAAAGAAATTGGTAACTGCGCTGCTGCAACAAAAGTTGATGCGTCTGAGAAACTGATGTGAGATTAGGGGAGGCAAGAAGACGTATTAAGAAAAACGCCTTTATACAAACTGCCATTGCCTCATGTGTTGTATTTTTAAACGGGCGTATAAGTCGGGGTCTGATTTTATGATTGATTTTGTGGGTTTCAAGACCTGACTTATACGTGAGTAGATACGGTAGCAAGACGGCAAGCACCAGGACTCTAAAGACTTGGACCTTCATCCTTATGCAGGGATATCAGGAGCGCCACACACCCCTTCATTGGCGACCTCATGACCCCCCCATGCTCTCCCAGTCCGTCTACTGACTTCATAGGAAGAGTCACCAGACACATGAATGTCACC
This sequence comes from Erpetoichthys calabaricus, assembly GCF_900747795.2. Classification (NCBI taxonomy): domain Eukaryota; kingdom Metazoa; phylum Chordata; class Cladistia; order Polypteriformes; family Polypteridae; genus Erpetoichthys; species Erpetoichthys calabaricus. Next base: position 149,161,006 of record NC_041404.2, on the reverse strand, counting down.
GTCGAGGTAAGCAAACCTCTCGAGGAGGTCGACACTGACCCACTGCTGATGGCCATGCCCAAGAGGTCATTAAAGGCCTGGCTCTTTGGCTTTTATCAGGACACTCACAAGCCCAGACACTCAGTCTCTCATGAGCCCCGATCTAGGAGGTCATTTTCCAGGGTGAGTGTCTTTGGATGAATTTCTTGGGCTGAGCCACTGAATATCCGATCACATCAAGTAGTTTCTGGGTTCAGACTGGCAGAGCTGCTCGTAGTTCACCTTCTTCTAGATTTCAGTTACAAAGGCGTGATGGTGAATGTCTTGCTGCTTTCAGGTTGGTGGAGCACATTCTCCTCCGTTATATTGCTGTAATTTAAGTTACCCGTCAAGACGGCGGTCTTTATTTAAAGGAGGCAAGCATGGATCATTAAATAACATTTCCTCCGTTTATTTATTTTTTTTCCTTCTTCTCATATTTCAGCGCTGATTAGATTTACACAACGTTGTGCCCTGTGCCAGAGGTCCTTCATCTTTATTTTTTTCTAAAAGCTGCCCTGTCCTGACCAGCTGACTGATGACTCTTACCGCTACGGAATGGGGAATGTTTGCCTTTTGAGATTTTGACCTCGGAATGGCGTTGGGTTGGGCAGATTTATTACTTGATGGTGCCACACCTTGACTATAGAGACTAAAATCAGTGTTGGCACCTAAGAGAAGCAGCGTGGCTGATCTGAAGGTCTGCTAGATATTCTGAGCACATGGCAGATGTACGATGTGAGCCATAACTTTAATGACATACACTCACCGGCCACTTTATTAGGTACACTACTGCTACTGCTTGGTAGTGCAAAGATCTAACCAGCCAATCACTCGAACTTCTTCATAGACCTCAAACAAGCTCTTCCTGTAGCTGCAGGTCAGACCTGCACAACGTTCTTCATTACTGAACACTTTCAGTTCCACCGTATTCTTAAGATGTCTGGTGTAATATGTGGAAGCTGGCTCGGACACAGACAGGCAGACACGCTCATGTCACCCAACACACGTTTATTTACATTAATATTTACAGTCTTGCTGTGCTCACAAACCCCAAAGACCCCAAAGTCCTGGCCACAACACAATGCCTTCTCTCTCTTCAGGCCGCCTCCTTGCTGTCCTCCCGACATCATCTTCCTTCCTCCCGACTCTTGTCTCTGACTGGAGGGAGGCGGACCCTTTTATACACACCCGGATGTGCTCCAGGTGCTTCCTGGCAATCTTCCACCGACACTCCCCAGTGTGGCGGAAGTGTCGGCTGTGTACCCGGAAGCACTCCGGGTGTCCCTTCTTCTCTTCCCCCCAGCACTTCCGGGTGTGGCGGAAGCGCTGGGGTTCAGGGTCCCCAAGGCATCAGGGCACCCCCTGGCAGTGGCCACGGGCCCCTACAGGGTAGAGCTTCCAAGCTCTGTACCCGTGGCCCCCAATACAACCAGGGCGGACGCTCCCTTGCGTTCTGGAGGAGGAATAAGTCCTCCTCCTGTCCTCCTGGGCGTCCCGGCCGGGCGTGAGCCCCGTCCGGGTGCCACAAATATCAACCCATCTTAGACGGGTAGCACATCTAGTACAATACAATATAATACAATTTATTTTTGTACAGCCCAAAATCACACAAGGAGTGCCGCAATGGGCTTTAGCAGATCCTGCCCTTTGACAGCCCCCCAGCCTTGACTCTCTAAGAAGACAAGTACAGTAACGTAGTTATTTCCTTGCCACCGTATATACTTTTAAAGTTTACTTTTGTTTGATTTGTGCTACTTTTACCTCCGCCAAACTCAATTCCGCTTTAACTTGTGTGAATGAAACCGAGCCAATCATGAGCCCCAAACCCCAACACGAACACACCAAGAGTCCTGGGTTCAAATTAAGGACCGTTTATTACCCAGAATTCCTTCTCTCAATACTTCAGAGTAGCACCAGCACAGGTTTCTCTTTCTGTTCCCCACGATAATCTCTTCTCCTTCCAAATCCTCTCTGCACCGCACTGCCCTCCTCCGGTTGAGTGTTGCCTTCCCAGCTCCGACTCACCTGGGTAAGGGAGTGTGCGGTCCCTTTTATTAAGGACCCGGGAGTACTTCCGGTGCCGGGGCCCACTGCTCAATGGAAATACTTCTGGGTCATACAGAACTCTCCTTTTAGGGGGGGCGCATCTCCCTACAGTGCCCCCTTGTGGCACCCAATGGCATGCTGACACTTCCCAGCATGCTTTACTGGGCAGCAGTCTGTGCTGGGGGAGTAAAAAGTCCCCAGCGACATCTTCCAGGTCCGGTGGGCTGTCCGTCCATCCTATCTGGTTCTCTCTTCCAGGTCTGATTCCTTTCTCCTCCCCAGCTAGGATGCCTGTTTGCTTGTTAGGAGCTTCCCTTCCAGGTGAGAAATCATCCCCTTTCTGTCTGGGATGCCTGTCCAGCCCCTGTGGCATCTACACTTGATTATCCCATACAGGGAAAATCCTTTGGTTTTCATTATCAGCAATGAGCTTACATAGACATGGGCTTTAAATATTAAAAGACAAGGAAGGAGAAATGCAGTTTGGTGAACCACATATCTGAACAGCAACATACTCTGGAAAGCAGCCCGGACACAGGCAGGCAGACACCGATGGTTTAAAACCACACACACGTTTATTAATAAATAATAATAATAATTCATTATACATAATTCACCTATTTACAACACCACACACAACCGTGTGCCCCTGCACCACACACCCTCAAGTCCAGGCCTCTCTCTTCACCGCCTCCACTCCTCTCCTCCGAGCTCTATCCTCTTCCACCCGACTCCAGCTATCAAATGGAGGGAGGCGGCCCCTTTTATGTTCACCCTGACATGCTCCAGGTGCTTCCCGATGAACTTCCGCCGGTACTTCCTGGTGTGGCGGAAGTGCCGGCTGAGCACCCAGAAGCACTCCGGGTGTCCCTGGTAATCCTTCCACCAGCACTTCCGGGTGTGATGGAAGTGCTGACGGCCAGGGCTCTTGAGGCATCTGGGCGCCCCCTGGCGGTGACCACGGACTCCTATAGGGTTGAGCTTCCATGCTCTGTTCCCGTGGTCCCCATACCAACCAGGTCGGCTTCCCTCTCGTGGTCTGGAGGAGGCGTAGTCCCTCTCCCAGTCCTTCCAGGAGTCCCGGCTGGGTACCACCCCCAGCTGCTCGCCACAATACATACAGTACATACAGTACATCCAGAAAGTATTCACAGCGCATCACTTTTTCCACTTTTTGTTATGTTACAGCCTTATTCCAAAATGAATTAAATTCATTTTTTTGCACAGAATTCTACACACAACACCCCATAATGACAACGTGAAAAAAGTTTCCTTGAGGTTTTTGCAAATTTATTAAAAATAAAAAAACTGAGAAATCCCATGTCCATAAGTATTCACAGCCTTTGCTCAATACTTTGTCGATGCACCTTTGGCAGCAATTCCAGCCTCAAGTCTTGTTGAATATGATGCCACAAGCTTGGCACACCTATCCTTGGCCAGTTTCGCCCATTCCTCTTTGCAGCACCTCTCAAGCTCCATCAGGTTGGATGGGAAGCGTCGGTGCACAGCCATTTTAAGATCTCTCCAGAGATGTTCAATCGGATTCAAGTCTGGGCTCTGGCTGGGCCACTCAAGGACATTCACAGAGTTGTCCTGAAGCCACTCCTTTGATATCTTGGCTGTGTGCTTAGGGTCGTTGTCCTGCTGAAAGATGAACCGTCGCCCCAGTCTGAGGTCAAGAGCGCTCTGGAGCAGGTTTTCATCCAGGATGTCTCTGTACATTGCTGCAGTCATCTTTCCCTTTATCCTGACTAGTCTCCCAGTCCCAGCCGCTGAAAAACATCCTCACAGCATGATGCTGCCACCACCATGCTTCACTGTAGGGATGGTATTGGCCTGGTGATGAGCGGTGCCTGGTTTCCTCCAAACGTGACGCCTGGCATTTACACCAAAGAGTTCAATCTTTGTCTCATCAGACCAGAGAATTTTCCTTCTCATGGTCTGAGAGTCCTTCAGGTGCATTTTGGCAAACTCCAGGTGGGCTGCCATGTGCCTTTTACTAAGGAGTGGCTTCCGTCTGGCCAGTCTACCATACAGGCCTGATTGGTGGATTGCTGCAGAGATGGTTGTCCTTCTGGAAGGTTCTCCTCTCTCCACAGAGGACCTCTGGAGCTCTGACAGAGTGACCATTGGGTTCTTGGTCACCTCCCTGAGTAAGGCGCTTCTCCCCCCGATCGCTCAGTTTAGATGGCCAACCAGCTCTAGGAAGAGTCCTGGTGGTTTCGAACTTCTTCCACTTACGGATGATGGCGGCCACTGTGCTCATTGGGACCTTCAAAGCAGCAGAAATTCTTCTGTAACCTTCCCCAGATTTGTGCCTCAAGACAATCCTGTCTCGGAGGTCTACAGACAAGTCCTTTGACTTCATGCTTGGTTTGTGCTCTGACATGAACTGTCAACCGTGGGACCTTCTATAGACAGGTGTGTGCCTTTCCAAATCATGTCCAGTCAACTGAATTTACCACAGGTGGACTCCAATGAAGCTGCAGAAACATCTCAAGGATGATCAGGAGAAACAGGATGCACCTCAGCTCAATTTTGAGCTTCATGGCAAAGGCTGTGAATACTTATGTACATGTGCTTTCTCAATTTTTTTATTTTTAATAAATTTGCAAAAACCTCAAGTAAACTTTTTTCACGTTGTCATTATGGGGTGTTGTGTGTAGAATTCTGAGGAAAAAAATGAATTTAATCCATTTTGGAATAAGGCTGTAACATAACAAAATGTGGAAAAAGTGATGTGCTGTGAATACTTTCCGGATGCACTGTAAATCGCAGTACCAGACAGATAATTTTTAGTAGTTTAGTAGTTTAGAAAATTAATTTTAATGTCAAACAGTAACCAGTACATAAAATTTATTTCATGAAATGGCCAGCCCATGACCAGACCAGAGTCCACGGCCCACCAGGCATTGCCCAAATGCCCTAATGGCCAGTCCACCCCTGATGTCTTATAAATGTAAAAGTCATACTGCTGTGCTTTTCTGAAGGCAGAATAAGAGAAAGGAAAAAAAATGACCATCTAAATAAATGAGATCAATTATTATCACTAATTGTGAATTTGACTGGAATAAAAACCTGCCAGGCACAGTGGGTCCTCAGGACTGAGTTTGGGAAGCACTGTTCTATTTTATTCAGCATTGTTAGGTTCCGTTTACGGCCACAGAGCTACAATGAAGTGTACAACGTGGTGGGCGCGAGGGATCGCTGAGGATTTCATAGATAGATAGATAGATACTTTATTAATCCCAAGGGGAAATTCACATACTCCAGCAGCAGCATACTGATACAAAAAAACAATATTAAATTAAAGAGTAATAAAAATGCAGGTAAAAACAGACAATAACTTTGAATAATGTTAACGTTTACCCCCCCGGGTGGAATTGAAGAGTCGCATAGTTTGGGGGAGGAACGATCTTCTCAGTCTGTCAGTGGAGCAGGACGGTGACAGCAGTCTGTCGCTGAAGCTGCTCCTCTGTCTGGAGACGATCTTGTTTAGTGGATGCAGTGGATTCTCCATGATTGACAGGAGTCTGCTCAGTGCCCGTCGCTCTGCCACGGATGTCAAACTGTCCAGCTCTATACCTACAATAGAGCCTGCCTTCCTGACCAGTCTGTCCAGGCGTGAGGCGTCCTTCTTCTTTGTGCTGCCTCCCCAGCACACCACTGCATAGAAGAGGGCACTCGTCACAACCGTTTCATGGTGCTTATTAAGAAGCGGGTCCTCACAGAGATGTTTTGCAGTTTTTTGTTTTAATCGGGCGCTGGAGTTTGACTTTGTCTTGGGCGCGCATGTTGTCAAAGACGCGGATTAAACCAAAAGAATGGAGAAGAGATAAGTGACAGTGAAGGAGAATGTGGCAGTTCACGCTAAAGGCGTTCACTTTACACAAGAAATGGAGTTGCCTTCACTGGAATTTTTTAGTTGTATCCAAAGCACTTTCATTGAATCGGGAAACGGGTTATAAATATTTGTAGGATGTGACTCGTTCTTCTAGTTCTCCTTATATTTCCATACCTGCATTGCTGGTGATTTTGCACCCTTGGCCAAGCTTATTAGTGCGCCTGTCCGGTAGCTAACCCATGTGGCTGCGTTTCTCCCCATCCCCTTATGATCTGCGCTCTATTCGAATGCCTAATTCGCCTTACTGGTGGACCTCTGTCTTTATTTTCCTAAAATCCATGACCACAAGGAATTGCAAGGATATATTTTTTTTTAATTAACATTACCATCCATCCATCCATTATCCAACCCGCTATATCCTAACTACAGGGTCACGAGGGTCTGCTGGAGCCAATCCCAGCCAACACAGGGTGCAAGGCAGGAAACAAAACCTGGGCAGGGCGTCAGCCCACTGCAGGGCACACACACACACACCAAGCACAATTTAAGATCGCCATTGCACCTAACCTGCATGTCTTTGGACTGTGGGAGGAAAGCGGAGCACCCAGAGGAAACCCACACAGACACGGGGAGAACATGCAAACTCCACGCAGAGTGGACCCGGGAAGCGAACCCGGGTCTCCCACTGTGCCACCGTGCCGCCCAATTAACATTACCAGCCCATCGTAATTCAGAGAAAGACCCTGTCCTGGCAGCATTAAGTGTAAGGTGGGGACAAACTTTTGACTGGTCACCAATGAACAGAAAATGCATGTCTTTGAGAGAAAACCCCTCACAGACACATGGGGGGAGTACTCAGGGTGAGTGACCAGGGGGGCGATTTGAACCCGTGACTCTTGAGCGTTTACACAGCGGTGATCACCGTTATGTCATGATGCTCTTTAAACTGCAGAATTACATTTCAGATGGCCTGTCGAGAACTGCACGGTGGTTCAGTGGTTAGAGACCCTTCATGGAAGCTCCCAGGACCTCGTTTCAGTTCCCATACACGGGGTGTGTGTGGCATCCGCCTATTGTCCCTTTATGATTCCTCCCTGATTTGAAGGGTATGAGTGCCCATGGGTGATGGACTAATGCCAAATGCAGGGTGGGTTCCTGCCTTTTCCCCAATGCTGCCGGGCTAGGCTCCAGCCTGCCACGACCCATTCTTAGAATTTTAAATACACAAAGTCCCAGCATTACGATTAGGTCTTGTAGGGTACAGCAGTGTTTCACCTCAAGCAGGTAAGACTTAAAATGGATTTGTACAAGTCATTTTGTGTCTTGACGGCTTTATGTTAGATGAAAGGATAAGAGCAGAATAATGGGCTCTTTATTTGGAGTCCTGGAGGTGCTGGGTTTCTGTTGGCTTTCCAGGTTGAGTACCCCTAATTTATCACAAGTGTTAGTCTTTCCACCTATAAAGTCCTCTCGGCAGGCAAAGGTTAAGTAAACACTTGAAAGTATTTGTTTAAAAAAAAAAGAAAAAAATCGCAACCAGGTGAACTGCTCTGCCCCAAACCCCTGTTTGATTTATTGAAAAAGTCTTTGGCCTGATTCTTTTTTTTTTTTTTTGTCTCCTGTCCCCCCCAGTGGGTAGCGGGCAGCCGGGATCAAGCAGATATGAAGAGTTGTCCGGTTATACGGTCCACTTTGCCACCTGTCTCCCTTAGCTTAGCATGGGAAGCTGGGCAGTCCGCATACACCGAGAGCAAAAATGTGCAGCTGAGGAGCTTAAAGATGAACACGTGACGCAGAGCTGGTGGTCCGAGCTGCTAATTCTAAACACATGAATGTGGAGCGAGGAGCACCAGACTCGTGACCCAAAATAGCTCCTGTGATGTGGGCCAAGCATTGTGTGCCCAGGGCGCAGTGGTCACATGAGGGACCTCTTGCCTACTACGCTATTATTTAGCTCAGGCATTTGAGGGATAGCTGGGAGCCCCTGTACCACATTGTATCCATGTTTTTTTCATTCAGTTTCTTCTTTACATGGTTCCAGACCACCCAATAGCGAATGGCTGGTAAAACTGGGTATCATGGCAGAAAACAGCCTGCCTTAGGGTGGCCACTTTTAGGGTGTGATGACTATTTCATTCACACGTCCAGGTTAGAGTGGCCAATAGGGAAGAGGGTGGAAGCTTGTGTACCCTGGGAAAGCTAACAAAATTATGACGAGATCCTGCCAGCTCCACACTGGCCTTGACCAGGTCGGGTTTTAAATCCAAATGTCCTTCCAAATGTCCATTTCGTGTTTTAACCTTCGTTTTCGATGACCTCCTACAAGGCCCAGCCATATCAAGGTCAGAGGAGGAACACCATCAAGACAGGACGTCAGTCCATTGTGGAGCACACTTGTCTACACACCCACACTCGGTCAAGCTTGTTCAATTCCGAGTTGTTTTTGTAACCTAACATGGCCATCACGGAGGTGGGATGGACAACAACGTATGCAAACTCCATGGTGATGCTGTGGGAATTGAAGCAATTGTCATATTGGAGAGTCTCTGACCATCTCAGGGTACCTCCTCAAGTGAATCCTTATCTGGTTCCTTGCTATTAAGTTGTTTTTTAACTTATGACGCAATTTCTTGTATTTTTTTTCTCTCTTGAATGTGACTTCACACATTAGTTAATCAGTCCTTTCACTGTATGCAAGATGGGAACCAACCTTAGAACATAAGAACTTAAGAAATTTGACAAATGAGAGTAAATCATTCAGTCCATCAGGCCTTTTAGTTTAGCTAATACCTAAGGTGGGCCCAATATCTCATCCAGACACTTCTTAATGTTGTCAAGGTTTCCACTTTAACTCCATGTTTGTTCCAAACTCACATATCTTTGAGTGATGAAGTTCTTATTTGCTTGTCCTTGAGTATGTGATCCACTATTCAGTTGAAAGAATTCTGCTGGATCTACTTTATCCACCTTGGGCGGTATACCAGCTCAATGAAGGGCACACTCATAGCTACACTTACATGGGCTAATTAGGAGTTGCCTGTTAATGGTGGCCTGTCCTGCGGTGTGAGAAGGTGGGGATTGAGTGAAAGAGCTCGACTGATGTCACCAAGGAAGCTCTCTGCTCACAGTGTTTAATGGCTGTTTGACTGTCCGTGACAAAACACTTGGCGTAGTCGGCAGGATTTGCACTGTGGATGGACCACATTTTTGCTCATGGTGCAAAAAATCCACTTTTGAGGACGTTTGTAATCCCAAAGTCACAGATTTGCTCCTGGCATCCAAGAGTTACCACACTGGAAAAATCAGGACTGGGATGAATCATGGTTTGTGTCAACCACTCCACGACAATACACTTGGCATAGTCGGCAGGATTTGCATTGTGGATGGGTGGACTGTAGTGGCCCGTGCTTCGACACCACTCTTCATGTTTATTGTCTGTAACTGTGTGTGCAATCATAGGAGTTCTCCTATTGCTCATGGTGTAAAAAAATCCACTTTTGATGTCCTTTGTAATCCCAAAGTCACAGATTTGCACCTGACAGCCAAGAGTCATCGTGCTGGAAATATCAGGACTGGGATGAATCATGGTTTGTGTCAACCACTCCATGATAATACACTTGGCGTAGTCGGCAGGATTTGCATTGGGGATAATAATAATAATACATTTTATTTATATAGTGCCTTTCCCATGCAGGCTATACAGTATATAGCATTGTCCTAAACCAGATAAATAAAGAGAGAAGATTAAGACAGTAAATTCAGAGAAAAAGCCTAACAGACAACATAATTGATGGCACACACACACACACATACAGGTTACATGAGCATCTTGACATCGAGGTAAACTGAGAGAAGGCTAATAAAGTCAAGTAGAGCTAAAAGCCTTCCTGAACAGATGAGTTTTGAGTTGTTTTTAAAAAGAATTCATGGAGTCAGCTGACCTGATTAATTTCAGTAGGTAATTCCAGAGTCTGGGCGCTATAGAGCTGAAGGCCCTGTCACCAACAGGAGTGTAGATTAGTGTGGGGTACAACAAGGTTGCCAGAATCAGAGGACCTTAGTGGGCGGATAGGCACATAGTGATGGAGAAGGTCACTGATGTAGTTTGGCGCGAGGTTATTTAAGGCTTTGTAAGTTATTAGTAGGATTTTATATTCGATTCTGTAAGACACGGGGAGCCAGTGAAGGCGGAGCAGGATGGGTGTGATGTGCTCACTGCTGCTGGTCCGTGTAAGGACTCTTGCAGCCAAGTTTTGAATAAGATGGAGGTGTGATAGAAGATTAGAAGGGGCACCTGCCAGTAGGGAATTACAATAATCGATGCGGGATGTGATAAAAGCAGGGACAAGTTTCTCAGCATTAGAAAAGGAGAGGAAGGAGCGAACATAGGATATGTGACGGAGCTGAAAGTAAGAAAGTTTCTTAATGAGATTTATATGAGTGGAATAAGAAAGGGAGGAACCAAAAATGACACCAAGATTCTTTGCAGTAGAGGCAGGTCTGATGAGATCATCGCCAAGATGGACTGGGAAAGAGCTCATTTTATTACGTTGCACTTTGGTCCCAATTTGCAGGAGTTCAGTTTTGTTGCAATTTAATTTTAAAGAGTTCTGCTCCATCCAGGTATTAATTTCACTGAGGCAGGTTGTGAGCTGAGAAAGCTCTGATGGAGTTCCACTTTTAACATTGAAATAGAGCTGAGTATCATCTGCATAAAAATGATAACCCAGTCCAAAGCTACAAATAATATGGCCAAGGGGAAGCATATAAATACAGAAGAGAAGAGGGCCGAGGACAGAGCCCCGAGGAGCTCCTTGTGTGACTGGCGCTGAGCTGGATCTGCTGTTGCCAAGACTAACAAACTCTTGCCTATCAGTCAGATAGGACTTGAACCACTGGAGGGCAGTGCCAGAGATGCCCAGCATGTTCTCCATTCTGGACAGTAGAATGTCATGTCTGACCTGAGTGCCAAATGCTGCACTGATGTCTAACAGAATTAATACGCTGGTCTGTCCAGAGTCTGCTGCCATAAGCAAATCATTGGTTACCCGTAGCAGAGCAGTTTCACAGGTGTGCTGGGCCCTGAAACCAGACTGAAAGGGTGCCATCAAAGTATTAGAAGTTAAGCAGTTGGTGAGTTGGCTGTGCTTTGACGCCACTCTCCATATTTATTATCTGTAACTGTGCGTACAATTGTAAGAGTTCTCCTATTGCTCATGGTGCAAAACATTCACTTTTGAGGGCCTTTCTAATCGCAAAGTCACAGATTTGGCACCTGGCAGCCAAGAGTTACCCACACTGGAAAGGTAAGAACTGGGATGAGTCATAGTTTGCGTCACCCACTCCACAACAAAACACTTGGCGTAGTCGGCAGGATTTGCACTGCAGATGAGTGTAGTATAGTGTAGTGGCCTGTCGATCCTGCGTAAAATGTTGGGGGGCTTGCAACGTGGTGTGTTGCTTGTCGATTAGCACGTGCAATAAAAATTTTCATTGTATTTTGTACTTATGACTATTATGATTTACAATATTTCTTTTTCGTTTTTGCTTTTTTGGATTTTTATTTGCAGATAAAGATCAAAACCATCACATTTTGGAGGTTTCTCAACCCAAGGAATCTAATTCCTCTGTTTGTTTTGTGATTTATTACTTTATTTGAAGTTGAATGATTTTGTATCATCATTTCGACATTTTGTTACATAATCGGACCTTGCTGTTTTGAGAGGTTAGTGTGCTCTGTCGCTATGCCAATTTTCCACTACTATCCTTTGGGAGTACGCAATAGGTGATGTGATCTTGTGCAATGGTATAAAGGTTGCTATCCGATCGATTACGTGCAAATTACTTTCCAACTTTGTTATTAACTCCTGCTTCTCTCTCGCGGTTAGCGTTTTGTTTTGACAATCGTTTTTCTTTGATCTTCTGGTATCAACCTTGATTTGTTCTCCTGATTACGATTGCCTACAATTATCCTGTCCTTTCATTCCACTAGTTAATATAGTGAGAGTACGGACCCTGTGATCCTATGGATATTCTCACTTTCTTCTGTTTTTGATATTCATAAATTCTGTATGCCCAGTTTCTGTAGTTAATGCTGCTCATTAGGGTTTAAGTTAATGAAGAGTTTGTGGTCAATCTGAAGTGGTCTCGAGGGACCTGAGGAACAAGATGACAACTCTCTGAAGTATTTAGAAGTGGCCTACACATTCTGAACCACACCTTCAGAGTTGTGGAGTTCAAATCAGGGCTGCCCTCCATCTGGGTGGTGTTTGTGATTCTTTATGTGCCTGTATAGAATTTTTCTGGGATTGTCTGGTCCGCCCCCCGAGTCCCAAAGTTGGAAGTCTTTGATTAGTCGGAGACTCCATATTGGCATGGTGTGAGTGAGCGTAAGTATTGGTGTTAAATGTGCCTTGTTATGGACTTGGTGTGTATCTGGGGTTGGCTTCTGTCCTACTTGACTCTAACTGGATTAAGCAGGTTTAAGAATGAATGAAGGACATATTTACTTTGGTCTGAATGGACAGGAAAGCTGTGGACCAATGGGAATCTTACTGAGTGTATTGTTGATAAGAAGGCCTGACTGAAAACAAAACCTTGAACCACTCAAGGGTCCAGTGACAGAAATGAATGAAGACCGCTTGTGTGCGTCAGTCAAATCGTGCCACATCACAGCAGAGCAGCTGCCATCGTCGCCTGCCTCTGCCAGTCATACAGTGCCAGCCTTGTCTCTGTCTGTGCCAGGGCAGGCTCCATTAGTCATACAGTATCTCTGTCTGTCTAGATTATTCCACCATGTTCAAAATAGCCTTACATTACAAGCCCCATGATGGGGTTTTTGTTTTACATTGCAGTCCGACTTATACTGGTAAGTGGCAGACTTCACATGTTGGCTTCCCTCTCATCCTCAATGCAGAGGATTTTGTGCTCATCTCTGGCTCAGAGCGGCTCAGCATGCTTGCCAAGTACTTATTTTTACTTTAGTTGAGCAAAGGTCAGCTGTGCTCCGCTTCGTCCAGCTCGTCATGAGCTTTAATGAGTCATGCAGCGGTTTTTGAAACCTTTTGTCACAGTCGCTAATCTGTAGTCCAGTATGTTGGGCCCATTCTTCCAGTTTGATGTTATTGTCGGAGCACAAAAGCAAATGGTTTTTTCATTTCTTGACAGTTGATCTTATCTATTTCTGCATCTTTGGAGCCAGAAGGCTTGTCTTTCAGCTCCAGCCTGACTCATGTTCACAAGCTGGGTGATCATTAGGACTCGTTTTCTTGTATACGTTCGGCTAATGAAGGAAGGGTACATATTGGTGTGCCAACCTATACTCAAACATAATTGCCCTCTGTGTTTTGAAAACAGCCCATCGGCTTTGTTCTTAATCTCCGTGGGCTGTGTTAGCGTGTTTAGTGATCCGAGAGCCACACCTGCCTTTCATGTCTCCCTGAGATGAACTACATCTTGAAAAAAATGGAGTCTCTCATATCGCAGGCTGTGCAGACCTAGTGCAGCTCGAGTAGACTGGTGTGAAAGACTCTGGTTCTCATTTAGACCTTCCACGTGCAGTCATGTGAAAAAGTAAGTACACCCTATGAAATATTTTTAATTCTTTAACATCTGAGGCCATTTCAAGATTTGATCTTCATGGAAACAGCAAATTTAGGTAAAGGTGATAAAACAACAAACACCATGCACAGTCACATTGACTGGGTATAATTTAAATGGCCATAAATGCAAATTCCTCATGTGGAAAAAGTAAGTCCACTTCTCCATTTAGCATTAACTCAAATTCCTAAAATTAGAATGAGGTCCACCAGATCAGATGCCAATGATCAGAACATCACTAGTGAGTGTCTTGTCTGAACTCGTCTTCTTATTTAAACCTCAGTAGTAATACAATGTATTACTACCAAAGTGTGTGATACACCATCTGTTGGAATGACAAATGCAATGCATTTTATTACTACATGCATTACAAAATACATTCCAATAGATGGCACATCACAAACAAATATAGTACTGTAATGCTTTTGGTTACTACAAATATTTGTGATGCACCACCTGTTGGAATGTCAAATACAATTACTTCATGGATTGCAAAATAAGTAATTACTAATTAATTAATAAGTAATTACTAATCATGCATTACAAAATAAATTTCATTAGATGGCGTATCACAAACAAATGTAGTAGTGTATTTTATTACAACCAATGTCTATACAATACAGTTTATTTTTGCATAGCCCAAAATCACACAGGAAGTGCCGCAATGGGCTTTAACAGGCCCTGCCTCTTGACAGCCCCCCAGCCTTGACTCTCTAAGAAGACAAGGAAAAACTCCCAAAAAAAACCTAGTAGGGAAAAATGGAAGAAACCTTGGGAAAGGCAGTTCAAAGAGAGACCCCTTTCCAGGTAGGTTGGGCGTGCAGTGGGTGTCAAAAGAAGGGGGTCAATACAATACAATACAGTACAGTACACAGAACAATTTCTCAATATAGTAAGAAATAAAAAATATAAATTTTAGAAGTACAGAGCAGAATTTAACAGTAGATGATATATCCCATAATAAGATTTGGATTTGTGTAGAGTCCTGGAGACCTCATCCTTCAAGCTGCCTCCCCCATTTCACCATTCCACGGCTGAAACAGTGCTGGGCCAGCCAATCCAATGAAAGGACCCCTCTTTCCCACGATTCCTGCGATCCTCCATCTGGGATGACTTTTCCTTAGGCAGGCAAAACAACTTGGCAGGTGGGCCATGGCACCAAGTGCCACATTTGAGTACCGAGAAGAAAAACAGAATAAGTGAGGGTTAGTATACAATTATAACTGTCATGTTACTTATGTTTAAGTGCTAATGACTAACAACAGAGATACAGTCTGTACAGTTAATCAGCAGCTCTAGTCAGGATATGCTAAACTGAAGTAGTGAGTCTTCAGCCGGGATTTAAAAGCTGAGACCGAAGGGGCATCTCTTATAGTAGCAGGCAGACCATTCCACAGTTTAGGGGCCCTGTAACTAAAAGCTCGACCTCCCACTGTTATTTTATTAATCCTTGGAATCATAAGCAGACCGGCATCTTGAGATCTTAATGTGCGCTCTGGTTTGTAAGTCATGATAAGTTCAGACAAGTAAGCCGGACCTCGACCATTTAATGATTTATATGTTAAAAGAAGGATTTTGAAATCTGCCCTAAACTTAACCGGGAGCCAGTGTAAGGATTTAAGAACTGGAGTTATGTGTTCGTATTTTCTTGATCTTGTAATAATTCTCGCAGCCGCATTTTGGATTAACTGGAGGCTGTATAAAGAACAGTTTGAACATCCAGTGAACACCGCATTGCAGTAGTCAATCCTACTAGAGATAAATGCATGAATTAGTTTCTCAGAATCCTGTTTATTTAAAAAGCGCCTTAATTTCCTAACATTTTTAAGATGGAAGAAACATGTTTTGGACAACTTTGTAATATGTGCTTTAAATGACATGCTAGAGTCAAAGATAACTCCTAGATTGCGGGCTGATTCAATAAAATTGACTGGGATTCCAACTGAGGTAAATGATGATAAAATATTATTGTGATCAGCATCATTCCCTCCAACAATTAACATCTCTGTTTTATCTGTATTTAAAGACAAGTAGTTCTTATTCATCCACTCCTTTAATTCACTAACACAACTAATTAAAGACAACATTGGAGAAACTTCATTTGATTTAAATGAAAGGTATAACTGGGTGTCATCTGCATACGAGTGAAAATTAACATTATGTTTCCTAATGATAGATCCCAGTGGAAGCATGTACAGTGAAAACAGTAAAGGTCCCAGTACTGAGCCCTGCGGGACACCATATTGAACTTCTGTGTATAATGATGGAGTACTGTCAGCACATTTCTGTACATATTGGAATCGATTTGATAAGTAAGAACTAAACCAAGCGAGCACGGTGCCTGTAAGCCCAACATCATTTTCTAGCCTGTGCAGTAAAATAGAATGGTCGATGGTGTCAAATGCTGCACTTAAGTCCAACAACATAATTACAGTTGAGTTTCCTTCATCAGAGGATATCAGAATGTCATTTACAACCCGTGTTATAATGCACCATCTGTTGGAATGACAAATGCAATGCATTTTATTACTACTACATGCAATACAAAATACATTTCTAAAGGTGGCACATCACAAACAAATATAGTAATGCTTTTGATTATTACACGTTTGTGATGCACCATCTGTTGGAATGTCAAATGCAATTACCATATGGATTACAAAATAAGTAATTACCAATTAATTAATAAGTAATTACTATTACTTCATGCTTTGCAAAATAAATTCCAATAGATGGCACATCACAGTGAAATGTAGTAATGCATTTGATTACCGCAACCTTTGTGACACTCCATCTGTTGGAATGACAAATGCAATGCATTTTACTGCTACATGCATTACAAAATACATTGTAATAGATGGCACATCACAAACAAATGTAGTCATGCATTTTATTACTACCAATGTTTGTGATGCACCATCTGCTGGAATGACAAATGCAATGCATTTTATTACTACATGCATTGCAAAATACATTCCAATAGAAGGTACATCACAAACAAATGCAGTCATGCATTTTATTACTACCAATGTTTGTGATGCACCATCTGTTGGAATGACAAATGCACTGCATGGTGTTACTACATACAGTACATTACAGAATACATTCCAATAGATGGCATATCACAAACAAAATTAGTAATGCTGTTTATGACTACCAATGTTTATTATGCACCATCTGTTGGAATGACAAATGCAGTGCGTGGTATTACTATGCACATTACAGAATACATTCCAATAGATAGCACATCACAAATGAATGTAGTAATGCTTTTGATTGGTGCATCACAAGCAAATGTAGTAATGAATTTTATTACTACCAGTGTTTGTGATGCACCATCTGTTGGAATGACAAATGCAATGCATTTTACTGCTACATGCATTACAAAATGCATTCAGATAGATGGCACACTGTAAACATTAATGCTGAGGAATGTTGATTACTTAGATTTCAACCAATATACAGTGTGTATATATATATATATATATATATATATATATAAAAACTTCAAAGGGGTGAATACTTTTTGTACTGTAGAGTACTTCATGGAGACAGGAATGGGATAACAAGCTGCACTTAGGGTGATAAAACTGCAGCTTACACATAACCAGCTAGGCAGACCTGGCACAGTTCAAGTAGGCAGGTAAAAAAATAGCAACTCTAGTTGTCTGGTGGGAAACTGCTGTTCTGGCATCAGCAGATGCTGCTTGCAGACATTGTGCAGCTCATACAGACTGGAATGACAAAGGACATCTTTCACATCACTGGCAGTGTCGACTTAGCACGGCTCTGGTGGACACTGGAACACATTCGTAGTGACAAGGTAACACATTTCGGGCTTTGCTTCCATAGCTATGCAGTTGTAGCTCATTGACTGACAAGCTGCAGCTGTTGCATCAATGGCTATGCAGACATTCAGACTCATCAAGCGGCCGAGGTTATGAATAGCAGCTGTCCTCTAGGGGGTGACACAGGTGTGGTAGACCTCGAGCAGACGGCTCGGAATTATTGCCTTTTTCACACCTTCGACAGTGCAGAATTAGGGACATTCAAGATGGCTGTCTGCAGCTGACTTGTGGGGACGAACTGGAGGTCTCGGATCAGTAGGTATGGAGATGTATTGCATTTCAAATTAGAGGAGGAAGCAGAAACCGGCTGTGCCGACCTAATGGAGTTGGGGTTGATGCCTACTGTACATTACTGCCATTATGAGATCCTGCAGCTTGTAATCTGTTTTTCCTTGAGAAGCACTTCATAGATGCCAGTGTGAGACCTTCTGTCCTTCTCAGGTTCCATGTAGGTGGGGCGGAGGGGGCTACAGTCCAAAGTATTGTTCAGCTCTCATTATTTTCAATCTGTGTCACCAGTTCTTGTCTTATTGTTCGTTAGAAGAGCTCAAAATGGACTGGAGAAATCCCCCTCTTCGTTTGCAAGCACCCACTTAGCAGATGGGGGGGGGTCACAATTCCTGTTTAATTTTTCACAGTCGCAGTATATTCATTACAGGAGAGTTTGGGGGTCCGATATTGATATGCCTTTGACTAATGAGTAATGATGATGGCTTCAATTGTGCCGTCCACTTTTTATACACACGGAGCCTGGCCCACCAGTACAAAAATCCCCAATTTTGAACAAATCCATCTCTTTATTTGTGCCACAATTCCATTGCTACTTTTGTTTTTTTGTTTTGTTCCAGCTTGATATAAAACTGGGATCCATGAGGCATCCTTGCGTGTTGCACTCATGCTTACATAAAAGTTGGTCTGCCTTCCGACATGTGCTTCATCTCCTCTCTGATCTTCTAAATTAAGATTCAGGCCTCGTGGGGCCCTGCGATGGGTGGTGGGTTTTGCTGCTTCTCAGGATTACAACACGGCTCTAATAGCAGCAAGGAATTTTGCATCCAGATGTGCGCGCAGGTAGGAAGTTTCCACAGGTAAACAGCACACACCTGCTGCGGCCGGCACAGTAAATAATGGAGAGGAATGTGCAGTCTGGCAGGTCCCGGGTCTGCCACAGCAAGTTCCTGCCTGCCTGTCGACAAGAATGCATCGCCCCTCCCCTGCCATCCGCTCCAAAGCCCCGACTCCTCGGATCTCCACCTGAAGAGCTCCATGTTTCCAGTGGATGCTACGGTGCTTGGATTATTCTATATTAAAAGGAAGCAAAACCAGTTGATAAAGCTGGGTGGCATGGTGGTGTACTGGTCAGCCCTACTGATTCACAAATCCAATGTGCTGGGTCCTCATCATAGGACATCCCAAAGCTGGCACTGTGAGTTTTTCATAGGTCTTACTAGATTGGTCCCTTGTGGTGGTGCACATGAGGCACTAGGGCTTTGTCCAAGATTTTGGATGGCCGAGCACTCGGGGAGAGGCTGTGACTCCCTGAGATCCTGAGCTGAGTTAGGCAGGTTTGAGAATGTTACATTATTCAAAGAAGCGGGTCAGCAATGATAGGAGGGTCTCCTCGCAGAAACGCTCTTCTTCACATGAACAGGGAGAAAACAAAGAAGGAGATGAACAACAGACGTTATAAACCTTAATGCCAGTCTATAAGTTCCTGTCTGCTTGGTAGGTTGCCACCCTCAATGTACTTCACAAAGCACTCACCTTACTGCCTCCCGCTCTGTCTCTCTCTTCTTCTTCTTCTTCCTCTTCCTCCACATATTCTGCTGCCAACCCCAGGATCAACAAATCTCTGACCACAAAGCCACTTTTCAGTCAAGCCCTGCAATCTCGTCCTGGGTTGGTGGAGATGCAGTTTGGGATGAGAAGCACTGCAGGGCCGCACCACAGGTCTACACCAGCAGTTTCACAGTAGAAGTGACGTCACCCCATGTCTGTACTACAAGCTTATGTCACTAACCCCACCCTTAACTACCACCGTGACACTGCTGGAGGGAGCTGTGGTGATGTATGGTGCCACCCCTCTGCGGGTGAATGTTATTGCCAGGGCCACCATGCTGGCACTCCCTCTCATGGACCCCTTGTGAGTGTCCTTTTGCACCTTAAAGGATGAGCTCTTCAAGACAGCTAAGAAGAACAGCACAATGCCATGTATTTCCTTCAGAAAGCGTTTGTCCTTTAACGGCCTCTGCCATTCCATTGCTCGCTCTTTGGGTAAAATGCCAGAAATTCCTTGAAAGTGCTGGGAGAGAACTGCACATTTGGTACTGTGGATTCACCTTAAAAGGAGAAATGTCTGTATGTCTGTGCATCTGTGTGTCCGTCCGGCTTCTGTGTCTCCGTCATTTCAAAAGATGGCACATCACAAACATTTGCAGTAATAAAACGCATTGACTTTGACATTCCAACAGATGCCACATCACAAACATTAACACTGCCTTTATATTCACCTTTACCAAATGGCATGTAACAGAGACATTTGGATTGCATTTGTCATTCCAACGGATGGCACATCACAAATGTTAACACTGCTTCTAGGTCTCCAATATCAAATGCAGTATAACAGAGACACATGGAGTGCTTTTGTCATTCCAACAGAGGGCACGTCAGGAACATTTCCAGCAGCAAAATGTATGGCATTTGTCATTCCAACATATGGCACATCGCAAAAATGAATACTGCCTTTACATTCCCCCTTACCAAATGGCATGTAACAGAGACCTAATGATTGCATTTATCATTGCAATAGATGGCACATCACAAACATTAACACTGCTTCTATGTCTCCTATACCAAATGCAGTATAACAGAGACATATGGAATGCTTTTTTCATTCCAACAGATGGCACATCAGAAAAATTAATATTGCCTTTACATACCCCTTACCAAATGGCATGTAACAGAGACATAATGATTGCATTTATCATTGCAATAGATGGCAAATCACAAACATTTGCAGTAACAAAATTCATTGCCTTTGTCATTTCAACAGATGGCACATCACAAACATTAACGCTGCCTTTACATACCCCATACCAAATGACAAGTAACAGAGACATAATGATTGCATTTCTCATTCCAACAGATGGTGCATCACAAACATGTATAGCAATGCCTTTTATTACTACACATGTTTATGATGCACCTTCTGTTGAAATGACAAATGCAATGTATTTACTGTATTTCTACATGCTTTACATGGAACACTGTAAAGATTACTCCTGAAGTCTACACTGTGTGTCAATCAGGTTGCTATGTTTCTGTCATTTCAACAGATGTTGTATCACAAACATTAACACTGTTTTTATAAATCCCAGACCAAATTGAGTGTATATCTCTGCAGCCTGGAACCTTTACCCTGGAGCTCCAAGTAGGTGGAACCAATGGGCACCAATAGAGTGTAGCTGAAACCTCAAGCTCTCTGTCTGGTTATACTATGGTTAAGATTAGCATTGTAGCCTTTGTACTAATGCATTTTAAATGTTTGTGATGCACCATCTGTTGGAGTGACAAATACGATGCACTTTATTACTACAGGCTTTGCAAAATACATTCCAATATATGGTTCACTATAAACATTAACGGGAAGTCTATGTTGATTACTTAGATTTCAATCTGCCTCAGACAGGTAGCACTTCTAGTATGTATACCTTTATCCATAAAATGCAAAGTTGACGGGATGACCCATTCACTTGATCGTCCACTCATCAAGTATAAGCACAGTTTCCTGTTTAATTAAAATGCTGAGATTTTGCAGGACTGCACATCTAAATCAGTAGGTATCCAATAAGAGGGGGCATTTTAATACGTCAAGGTTAAAGGGGAAACACCCCTCACAATATAAAAACTAAATATCCCAAACTCTAAAAATATTAAAACTGTTTTGATTTGAATTTTATGATGTTATAGGAAGAAGAAAATTATCTGACTTTTTTTTTTTTTTTTTTATCGATAATAATACGGTATCAAGTAAGCTATACTAGTGAGTTGCGTCCTTTCTTCGGTTCAGTGAAGTGCCACTCAGTTGTTTAGGTTTCCAGTTTATGCAAATGAGAACTGCCAGCAGAAGGGATAGGTGGGGCACAGAATGAGCGGCACTAACCAATAGGGTGGAGGGGTGAGTGAAGAAGGAAAAAGACCTGGCATGATATGTGGCACGGAGAGTGAGCAGGAGTACAATTTTAATAAGATGTGGTTAGCTATCTATCTATCTATCTATCTATCTATCTATCTATCTATCTATCTATCTATCTATCTATCTATCTATCTATCTATCTATCTATCATGCATTTCTTATGAATTAATGTAGAGAAAAGCCAAGCAAAATGACCCCTTTTATTGGCTAACTAAAAAGATTACATTATGCAAGCTTTCGAGGCAACTCAGGCCCCTTCTTCAGGCAAAGATGTAATTCAGAGATTGGAGTTTCCTATGTTTATATACACACTCTAGGACAACAAACAATATTGGTAAATGTTTAAATGAGAAATTTTAAATGTAAAAAATTAATAGATTCATTCAGGCTAGGGTTAATTTAAAAAGAGAGAAAAGAACAATGCATTGTCAAGATCTCTGGATAAGATAACTGTCCAACAAAGTCTTTTTGAAGTTTGTAATGAGTTTTTTCAAAACAATGTGGGTCTGTAGTCAGGTTGTCTGTCATTCTGAGAGATGTAAACAATCCTCATATCTGGCCATAAAACTCTTGTCTTTATTTAATCCATATTGTAAAGTATTAAATTTTAGCATGAGTTTAACTTCCCGTTCTTTTCTCTCTTGCTGTGTTTTGAAGTTGCCCATAAGCACTGTGACTTTAAAGTTCCTCTCACAGTGCCCATTATGAATTAATGTACATTTATTACTATATAGTGCTTATCTATCTATCTATCTATCTATCTATCTATCTATCTATCTATCTATCTATCTATCTATCTATCTATCTATCTATCTATCTATCTATCTATCTATCTATCTATCTATCTATCTATCTATCTATCCCCATAATGTTCTTTCTGGTGAGTCTTTCCAGATGATGCTACTGATATATGGGCCTCAAAGGGACAGGAGGTCCAGAGACGGGGCAGGTGTTACAAGCCAGTGGGTACTAACCTGGGTATTCTGAGTCTGGCAGCATATGAGCCCCCTAAAGGAACGTTGACATGCTACAGTGTATATAACACATTACAAGCAGTTAAATGTTATAATAGTTGGCTTTCCTTATAAATTATAAAAATGATATCGGTACTGCAGTGGATCCAGGGGCTGCAACCAGTAGAGTCGATGGATTTCATAACTCTCTGAGATATGTTGTATTATGTTATTTTTTCTCCCATATTGAAATAATTATTTTATTTAGTATTTTGATTTCAAACAAGGCCACCAAATAGTTGACAGTTGCTATGGCAGCCATGCTATTGTAAATGGCGGCACGCACACAGCTCTCAGCTTTTGGATTTTGTTCATTTTTGAACTCTTGCTAACATTGTTTTCGACTCGAGTTGTGTCTTCTGTCATGGCTGTGGTGCACATATTTTCCTGTGCTGTGGTTTTGGTGCTTAATCTGACTACGATCATTGACTTCTGGACCAGATTTTTACTCGTCTTTCACTTGATCGTTTTGTCTTCTGCTCCTTTCTTCAGTTGTCCTTTTCAGGACATATCCATATTTTTTTTATCCCAGGCACAACAATGGAGTGTCCTATCAGACAAACATTAGGTCAGTGACAGATTTTACACGATGCCTTTCTTGAAAGGGCAGAACAGGAAAATTGTTGTTGCTATTAGCAAGGGGTTCAAACAGGGAAGTCGTTAAATGTTTCACCAGACTTCTTAGGACAAAACTCCGCTCAGAAGCTGAATGACAGCATTTGCTTGGCAAGGGTCTCTCCTGCATATAAACTCAGGTTTGCATGATGTGAGATGCCATCATCTTTTATATTATGACTACCATGATAGCACGGGTCACGTGACAAACAATCACGTGCGTAGTCACCATGAAGCAGCACAGTGATGGAATTTTCTCAAATCACACACACGACATGATAAGAAAGCACATACACAAACCAGTGACGTCATGATGTAGCCAAAAAAAAAGAATAAAAATTAATAACCAATAGAAACAAAAGCACAAAAAAAGCCCAAAATGATATTATTCCAAATCATAAAGCAAAAGTCAATTAATGACGTGATCCTGACCCAAGGCCCTAGAGGCCCCGGAGTCATGAAGAATGACCTTCACGCGTGTGGATGGGATCAAGTAGGCTGAAAGCACACATTTGATAAATCCAAAAGTTTTAAAGATTAAATAAAGAACAATTTCAGGGGATCTTTTCAGTTTTTAATCATCTGGTCTCTTGTGGTTGCTGATTAAAATTCCCAAATCCTGCCGACTACGCCATTTTATTACTACTAGCACACATGTGGCGAAGTATGATGCAATCAGGCTAGGTTTACTTTTTTATTCAAGGGGCAGGGGACCATACGTTATGCAGCAGGACCCCAATATTACATGCAGGACTGACCTCCCGGTAACTTCTGGTTTAGAGGTATGCAGCCATCTACCTGCTAGTCCTCTCCGTCACTTCTGTGGCCCTCATTTCTAAGCCTCTCTAGCACCTCCCTTATAATGTTTATCAGTCCTTGGACGTCCCTTGTGGTGACTAAGCTTAGTGGGCTTTCTCGGCTGTGTTCTGTTAACCTGGGGTGGTGGGGGTATAGGGACGGGTGGTGGCACAGCTCCATTCCCATCACACGTGACCTCTTCCACTTATCCTTCATGGAGGTTTTTATTTGACTCTCTTCGCCCCTGCATGCCCAGCCTTGGCCTTCAGGTGTGTTCTGGTTTGTCTTTCCTTTTTGTTTTGGCACACGCAGGCACTTCTCACATCTTTTAATCCTCCTGCCAACAAAGCAGATACTTGCCAATCGGGCAACGTATCACAATATGTACATACCGTAAATAATCCACAGAGTTTTTTTTTCAATCCTGCTGGTTTCCAGCACCATCAGGCAAAAGGCAAGATCCAACACTGGAGGACGGGCTAGTTCTTAATATATATCTAAAAAATTACTTTTTAAAAACCACGCTTATATGAAGTTAAAAAATTTACTAAAAAGTTAAAAATAAGTCTCTCATACATCACTCGTAAAATAAAAACGTGGGCTAACATTCAAAAAACACTTCTTAAAATCTTAGCAAAAACGCCCACCTTTTAATTTACGAGTGATGTATGACAGACTTATTTTTTACTTTTTAGTGCACTTTTTAACTTAATGTAAGTGTGGTTTTTAAAAAGTATTTTTATATATATCCATCCATCCATCCATTTTCCAACCCGCTGAATCTTAACACAGGGTCACGGGGGGTCTGCTGGAGCCAATCCCAGCCAACACAGGGCACAAGGCAGGAACCAATCCTGGGCAGGGTGCCAACCCACCGCAGGATACACACAAACACACACCAGGGACAATTTAGAATCACCAATCCACCTAACCTGCATGTCTTTGGACTGTGGGAGAAAACCCACGCAGACACAGGGAGAACATGCAAACTCAACTCAACAGTAGAGAAACTGTTCGTCCGGCTGTTGGCCACACTGTTGTGATTGGTGCTTCCTCCACTCCCAAACAAGCATGTGCGGCTTCGCTGCAATGTTCAGTCTTGGCTTGGCAGCCCTTGAAAATGGAGCTCCCGTTGAACGCTACCGCCAAGTGCAAAGTTCACGTAGGAGACCGTCAATTTCCGACGAGACAGTCACGTAGGTTGAGGAAAACATGCGTAAAGATCGGCGGTTGGAACTTCATCACCCTCCCACCCTATAGTCCGGACTTGGCACCCAGTGACTACCACCTGTTCCCTAAGTTGAAAGAACATTTGTCCGGAAGGCGATTCTGCTCCGACGAAGATGTGAAAGATGAGGTTCAACGCTTCCTGAAGGACGTGGCGGCGAGCTGGTATGACATGGGCATTCTAAAACTACCACAGCGTCTACAAAAATGCATCGACCGAAATGACGATTATGTAGAAAAACAAATAAGTCTTTAACCTTTAAAATGATGTAAACATTATAGAAAATAAACGGTTGCTTGTATTTCTAAAAAAATAGGAGACCTTACTTTTGGGATTGCCGTCACATAATATATATTATATATATATATATTATTTTAAACTGTTTAGTCTTGGGTTTGTTTTAGTATAATTTTGTAATCAATATTTTAACACTGCGGTGGGCTGGCACCCTGCCCGGGGTTTGTTTCCTGCCTTGCGCCCTGTGTTGTCTGGGATTGGCTCCAGCAGACCCCCGTGACCCTGTAGTTAGGATATAGCGGGTTGGTTGATGGATGGATGGATGGATGGATGGAATATTTTACACTTCCTTTAATATTTCTATCTGTTACTAACGCCATCTATTGGTGAAATCTTGAACTATTCTTCATATGAAAATGTAATTTCTTAATTAACATGGATTAATTGATCAATTAGTGAAACTGATTATTGATTCATGTATTGTCATCGGAAGTGAGTAAGTGTGCAAAATTTCAAGTCATTTGGACAATAGGAAGTGGGTTAAATATATCGATTACAAGATTTGTACCAGACAACAAACAGGTGAAGTTAATAATAATAATAGTAATAAAAAGTATTCTTTTTTAGTGTCTATGCCACTCGCAAACAACAAAACTTTTAATTCTAGCAGATATGCCTCATGTTAAATTTCCGACAAGAGGAGACAATATATTGGACTTGGTATATACTAACATCAAGTCTGCATATAGAGCAACTCCCCACCCTCACATTGGACTGTCTGATCACATTACAGTAATGCTTACTCCGGCATATATGCCATTGCTGAAGAGAACAAAGCCGGTAATAAAGCAGATCAGAACATGGCCAGATGGAGCTACTGAAGCCCTGCAGGACTGTTTTGAGAGCACAGAATGGAGTGTCTTTAGAGAAGCGGCGACCATTGATCATCACATTGACATAAATGAGTATGCCGAAGCAGTGACAGGATATATTGACAAATGCATTGGAGATGTCACCGTCATCAAATCTGTCTCAACACGCGCTAACCAGAAGCCATGGTTCACAGCAGAAGTTCACGAGCTGCTGAAAACAAGGGATGCTGCCTACAAAGCCAACGACGAAGTGGCACTCAGAGCAGCTAGAACCAACCTGTCCCGAGGCATTAAGTTAGCAAAGCGGGAGTACTCAAAGAAAATTAGTGATCACTTCGCCTGCTCAAGAGATTCTCGTCGAATGTGGCAGGGCATCCAAACCATCATGGATTATAAGGCCCCACCGCATATGTGTGTTAGCGACACCTCTCTTCCAGACGCTCTTAACACCTTCTATGCCAGGTTTGAGACACAGAACAATAAACCAGCATGGAAGACCATCCCCTTGTCAGACAATCAAGTTTTGTCCCTGTCTGCAGCTAGTGTGAGAAGGACTCTCACCAGGGTCAACCCACACAAAGCTGCTGGACCAGATAACATACCTGGACGTGTGCTCAGAGCTTGTGCTGACCAGCTGACTGATGTCCTAGTGGACATCTTCAACATCTCCCTGAGCCAAGCTGTTGTGCCACAATGTTTTAAAAACACCACCATCAGACCTGTCCCAAAGACAGCTACAGCCTCAGAACTCAATGACTACCGCCCAGTGGCACTCACTCCAATCATTATGAAGTGCTTTGAGTGGTTAGTTTTGAGTCACATAAAGAATCAGCTGCCCCCCAAACTGGACCCTCTACAGTTTGCATATCAATCAAATCGATCAACTGACGATGCAATTTCAATGGTATTCCACCTGATCCTGTCACATCTGGATCACCGCAATGCACATGTAAGAATGCTGTTCATTGATTTCAGCTCAGCATTCAATACTATCATTCCCAGGCAGCTGATCAGTAAGCTGGATCTGCTCGGACTCAACACCTCCACCTGCAACTGGATTCTGGACTTTCTCACTGAAAGACCTCAAATAGTACAGATTGGGAATATAAGATCTAACACCATCACACTGAGCACAGGTGCCCCCCAGGGTTGTGTGCTGAGCCCGCTACTCTTCACGCTGTTGACCCATGATTGCACTTCCAACTCTGACACAAACCACATTATCAAGTTCACCGATGACACTACAGTAGTGGGACTCATTGAGAACGACGATGATGCGGCGTACAGAGAAGAGGTGGAACGGTTGGCACTTTGGTGTAAAGACAATAATCTGTCTCTTAATGTTGAAAAGACAAAAGAGTTGATTGTTGACTTCAGGAAGACAAAGGCTGTCCATCTCCCACTCAACATTGATGGCGTCACAGTAGAGAGAGTGAAGAGCACCAAGTTCCTCGGTGTTCATATCACAGAGGACCTGTCCTGGACCAAAAACACCAACTATCTTACAAAAAGAGCCCAGCAGCGTCTTTACTTCCTGCGACGACTGAAGAAGGTGCACCTCCCTAAACCCATACTTATCACCTTCTACAGAGACACCACAGAGAGCGTCCTGATCAGCTGTATTATAGTCTGGTATGGAAACTGCCATGCCTCCGACCGCAAAGCCCTTCAGAGGATTGTGCGGACTGCTGAGTGCATCATTGGCAGCTCTCTACCCAGTCTGCAGGACATCTACACCTCACGCTGCCTTCATAAAGCCACTAGCATCATGACTGACCCCCACCACCCCTCCCACCAACTGTTTACTCCTCTTCCATCTGGAAGAGGACTCTGCAGCATCAGGAGCAGGTCTGCGAGATTGTGCAATAGTTTCTTTCCCCAAGCAGTCCGGCTCCTGAACACCATGCTGCCCTCCTCCACACTGGACTCTTTACTCCACACACTCTCTGGATTACAAAATACTACTTAATACTGTATATGTTTTTTAGTTTTATATATATATATATATCTTGTGTACTGCACCTTTTGACTCTGGAGGACGATATTTCGTCCCACTGTGTACTGTAAGTATATTGTTAGGATGACAATAAAGCTCTACTACTACTACTACTACTTTTCCCGGATGGCAACACGAATTAGATGATCTGTAAGTCTCCAACTTAAAGTTTAAAGCCGAACAATATCTATATACTTCTGTCATATCAATTATGTCCATATATTCGATCTCTTTTCGTTTTTACCTTTTTGTCAATATCGCATTGAATTTTGATTCCGTGTTTGGAATTACATGTTGACAACACAACGTATAACTGCCGGTGAGTGAATATCGTTTCTTTCTCTCTACACGAACTGTGTCTGACAATAGCATTCACCCAACTGATAAAGTGATTGAACCGTGTGCCTGCTTATGTGGGCAGCACTTTTTCAAATCACTTTGCATAAAGTCTTGTCTCGCTGGGCTTGAAATTTTCTCTCGCGTATGTGGATTTCACTTTCACCAAACGACCAATCTTTTAATTCTTGTGGATAAGCCTCTTCACTGTGAAGAAACACTACATTTCCCAGATGGCAACACGAATTAGACGATCTACAAGTCTCCGACTTAAACTTTAAATCCAAACAATATATTCGATCTCTTTTCGCTGTTCTATTATTTCACCGAGTAATAATTTCTGTTTGTTTGTGCTAATGCCATCTTTACTATCATTTTCTTGAGACTTTTGAATTTTCGTACTTCCATTATCTCTAACCTGCTCTGCATGTGTATCATGCCAACGTTTTTGAATTCTTCACGATGTTCTACTTTGTCATCTACTCTTTGTCTTTTATTTCCGACCTCAGCCGTGGTTAAATTTCTTGGCACAAAGTCTCATCTCGCGGGATGTGAAAGTGTCTCTCTGAGAAAGATCACATCTCGTCGCAGGATAAAAAGTCTCATCTCCCAAGATTTTTTTTATTATAATAGAGAGATATTCTCATATTAGACAGTTTTAAATCGGAGCTACAGGGACATCACACAGTGCACACACCCCACCTTATCTTTGGAGCTATGAGGCAGTAACCTGAACTCCTGGGCCACCAAGATGGCCACAGTATACAGCGGATTTAGAAAGTATTCAGACCCCTTCACTTTATTTTTTGATTTTGAAATGGAAACTCTTGCCATCTTTGCCCATCAGCCTACCCTCAATAACCCATTGATGGCAAAGTGAATACATGTTATCTATCGGGGGTCCATTAAAGAAAGAGTGTTTTTCCCACCTATGCCCCCTTAATCGAATTGAGGAAGTGAATTCAGTAACTAGGGACCAGTGGACTCGTGTGTGGCAAGAAATGGGCTACCGTTTTGATGTTTGTCGCGCCACACATGGTGCTCATGTTGAGTGCATGCAACCTCAAGGACCATAGGACCAAACTTTGAACTTTCCTCTATCCAGTGATGTGCGGAATGTGTTTCTGTCTTATACGGTTTGTCTGAAATACATTTTTGAAATCTGTTCTTTCATTTTGAATAGCCCTGTGTGTATATTGTAAATATGTGGACGCTTGGTGGCGCTATTGTCCCGTGAAACCCAATAGACAGATAAAAACACTGGTTTAAAAGCAGCCAGAATTATGTTAATGTTCTTCAATAAAGTGTTTAAAGCGCCCAAAAGCACCTCCACTACCGTAAACAATAATCAATAATCAATAACACAAGAAACACCAATACAATCCTCCTCTCCACCCAGCAGCTCTGTCACACTCCCTCCCAACTCCGGCTCAGTCCTTTTTATATTCCTCAACCCGGAAGTGCTTCTGTCCCTCAGTCCATGTGATTCCATAGCACTTCCGGGTCAAATGAAAACTCTTTTTTTTCTTCAGCCAGGAAGTACGTCATTTCTTCCATCTTCGTGACGGGCTATAATAGAAACACTCATGCCTCCCTGCAGCATCCCCTGGCGGCCCCCACGGTATCAAGCAGGGCTGTGAAGCCGAACTCCATTGTCCATGATGCCCGGCGGGAATTCGGGGCACCTCCATGTTGCAGGGAGGACTCCATCTAGTGGCCTGGGGGTATTGGCCGGGATGAACTGTCGGCTGTCTCTCACAATATGTTTTGGTAACTTGAGCTCATGTAGTAAGTCGTGGGCATAGTTGGGGTCTTTGCTTAGGCTGAGTAGGCCCCGGCTTCCCCCCAACATGCCAACAAGTCACTTCATATACTATCGGGAGGGCACCAATCTCCAAGTGGGCTCACGCTTGTCGATTTCATACGCGATCGCAAGGACTCCCCCTCCTCCTTTTAGGCCGTGCAGTCTCTTTCTAACCGAGGGGCTCAATGTACCCCTTTGAGCCGGGATGACTGAATTGTCCTTACATTTGTTCAATGTATTTCTTTCGGTGGGATTCAGAAGGGCAGGCTCCCCCCTTTTCTAGCATTAAAGAGAGGGGCACAGCTGGGGCCGGGCGAGCGCAGCTGCTGTTACAAATGGAAGTGACCACCGTTGACGGTCTGCTGAGAGTTTCAAAGGCCATTCTGGAGTCTCGAGGTGTTTTTCTCTTTGTTGCTTCGTTTAGACCCGTGGACTTGGCCTCGCTGCTGAGGGTCGGAGCAGTTAAAACCCTCTTTGCATTCTTACGGCCGATGCTTGGGATATTTTTGTGGGAAGCTCTGCCCTGTGCTATTCAGCGGAATGCTATCAGCATGTGCGGATTTTTATTGTTATTATTTTTTTTATTTTTTTTTTTTCCTTCTGCCGCGGACTGACTCCGACGTGAATAAAACGGCTGCTGTCAGAAGTTTTATAAGCTGCAAAGCTTTCGCAGCTGCATAGCAGATGAGGGGGATTAATAAATCTATGGATCGGAAAATGAAAGGCCCCCTGTGTTTGTGTCCAGGTAGAAGAATTCAGAAGACAAAGTCGCACTCGGCTCTGTTTCATTAGGCTGAAGTTTCATGCAACGCACACACACAGGAACTCGGGCCGCTGGTGCCATTGAGGAGGCCCGATTGTGTGTTACTGATGTGTCGCACTTTATTATTTTAACCCTTGCATTATTTTTTTACTGTGAAATATTTTTATTGCTTTGTAAGCATCGCGCAAAGACGACGAGGTGCTGTAAAAAACGAATCGTGACCAGCAAACGCGCGTGTGGAAGATTATCCGAGCCAAAATCAAATTCAACCCAATCTGACAACTAAATTGCAATGCAATGCATAGACTCCTGGTACAGTTTTATTGTGTCATAATGTAAAACAAATCAACCAAAGGATTGTTTGCTTTTCACTTGCGGCCCCCCATTTTCGTGCCAGCGTTCATATTCAATACAAAAGCGTATTACACTTCAATTCATGTCCTTAGCTGGCGTGTCATAGCTGAAAGCAAAGCAAGCGTGTTGCCTTTCACTTGGCGGCTCCTCCAAACGTATTGCATTTCAGTTCGGGGCCACACATTAGTCCTGCCAGTGACCAATAGGCATCAAAGGGTGGGGCAAGGGGGTGTTAACAGTTGGTGTCCGAGGTGTCGGTAACTGGAGTGAATCATCTGACTTAATTATAGCTGGCACCCCAACATTTATTTTGGATCTTGTGTCATGTCTCACTCGACTACAACAGTTAGTTTCGTACTAATACCAATTAAAAAAAAAAAAACCAAATAGACATCACTCTTTATTAAATAAAGTTCAATAGTGAGACTCTATCACTACTTGTTTCAGTTTTTCTTAAGGCTTATCTAACTAATTTACAATCTGTCTTGGGGTAGCTGTGCTCAGGATAACGTGACGAGACATGTCAGCAACACGTGTGTCAAGGTGAGCGCATCGCAGCACGTCAATACAGAAGTGGAGCTCACTGCGGATCGAGCCACACCACAGGAATACAGTGTAGCATCAGCTGTGGAAATAACTGAAACCGGGGTTGCACATTTCCAATGTCCAGCCCCACCCTGCTCTGCAGGCTGATCGGTGGTGTGTCTGAACTCTGCATCAGGTCTAAGAATGATTGAGACTGGTTGTTGCTCATCTCCAATGTCCAGCCCCACCCAAACATCCAGCCCTGCCCTGTCTGATCTCCACATCAGGTCTAAGAATGACCGAGACTGGTGCTGCGCATCTCCAATTTCTAGCCCCACCCAAACATCCAGCCCCACCCTCTCTGAACTCCACATCAGGTCTAAGAATGACTGAGACTGGTTGTTGCTCATCTCCAATGTCTAGCCCCACCCCAAATATCCAGCCCCACCCTGCTCTGCAGGCTGATCGGTGGTGTGTCTGAACTCTGCATCAGGTCTAAGAATGATTGAGACTGGTTGTTGCTCATCTCCAATGTCCAGCCCCACCCAAACATCCAGCCCTGCCCTGTCTGATCTCCACATCAGGTCTAAGAATGACCGAGACTGGTGTTGCGCATCTCCAATTTCTAGCCCCACCCAAACATCCAGCCCCACCCTCTCTGAACTCCACATCAGGTCTAAGAATGACTGAGACTGGTTGTTGCTCATCTCCAATGTCTAGCCCCACCCCAAATATCCAGCCCCACCCTGCTCTGCAGGCTGATCGGTGGTGTGTCTGAACTCTGCATCAGGTCTAAGAATGATTGAGACTGGTTGTTGCTCATCTCCAATGTCTAGCCCCACCCCAAACATCCAGCCCCACCCTGTCTGAACTCCACATCAGGTCTAAGAATGACTGAATCTGGTTGTTGCTCATCTCCAATGTCTAGCCCCACCCCAAATATCCAGCCCTGCCCTGCTCTGCATCAACTGTAAGAATGATTGAGACTGGGATTGAACATTCATCCCAATTCTCTCTGCAAGCTGATGGGAGGTGTGTCTGAACTCTGCATCAGCTTTGAGAATGGCTGAGACTGGTTGTTGCACATCTTAAAGGCCTAGCACACTCCAAACATCCAGTCCCTCCCTGCTCTGCAGGCTAATCTTAGGTGTGTCTGAACTCTGCATCAGGCCTAAGAATGACTGAGACTGGTTGTTGCTCATCTCCAATGTCTAGCCCCACCCCAAATATCCAGCCCCACCCTGCTCTGCAGGCTGATCGGTGGTGTGTCTGAACTCTGCATCAGGTCTAAGAATGGCTGAGACTGGGAGTTGCATGTCTTCAATGTCTAGCCCCACCCCAAACATCGAGCCTTGTCCTGCTCTGCAGACTGATATGAGGTATGCCTGAAGTCAGCATCAGCTCTAAGAATGACTGAGACTTGGACTGAACATTCAGTCCTACCCTGTTCTGCAGGCTGATATGAGGTGTGTCCGAAATCAGCATCAGCTCTGAGAATGGCTGAGACTGGAGTTGCACATCTTTAATGTCAAGCCACACCCCAAACATTCAGCCTCGCCCTGTTCTGCAGACTGATATGAGGGGTGTCTGAAGTCAGCATCAGCTCTACGAATGGCTGAGACTGGGAGTTGTGTGTCTTCAATGACTAGTCCCACCCCAGACATCCAGCCCCACCCTGTTCTTCAGACTGATATGAGGTGTGTCCGAAATCAGCATCAGCTCTGAGAATGGCTGAGACTGGGGTTGCACATCTTTAATGTCAAGCCCCATCCCAAACATCCAGCCCTGCCCTGTTCTGCAGGCTGATGTGAGGAAATGTCTGAAGTCCACATCAACTCGGAGAATGACCAAGACTGGGATTGCATGCCACCAACATCCAGCCCTGCCCCATTCTGTGGGTAGCAGCAAGGTGTGATTGGAATGACTGTGTTGATAACTGGGTGTTAGAAGCAGTGGCACATATTATAAAACTGTCACCTGATGCTTCATATATGCCCATTTTCCAATAGTGGAGGGAGCCCATAGAGCATTGTGTGTTTTTGTGTAGCTCATTTATTTTCTAGTTTTTTATTGCAGTAATAAATATATCTGGCAAAAATTTGAAAATGTAGTGAAGTAAAAGTGAAAGTGGGCAGAAGATGCTATACCCATGTAAAGCAGACATGTTCTCAGCACATTAGTATACAACAGGGATGATCTGCTGATACACTCTAATGATGATACATGAAGGGTGGAGACCCACTGCCCACCATGATTAATGGATGTGAAGTCACAGGGCACTCGGGACGGATTAAGGGGCAGCAGGCCTGGCCTGGCTAATCTTGGATCTTCACTTTGGCTTGCAGGATAGAAAAGCTTCTGAGAATGTGACGGCGGCGTGTCCAGCGACGTGTGGTCCCCCTGACTGCGAGATGGCGTCATTGCTGCCTGCAGGAATTCAGGGTTAACTTGAGATGTGAAGTAACTCGACTCTTAGCCACCGCCACCCCCCATTTGTGAATCAACCCTTTGTGTCAGGGCATAGAAACTCTACTTCCGCAGAGAGAAGGATGAAAGAGGCCGTTTATAATGTTTGCTCCACCATGGAGAAAGATGGGAAGTCAAATAAGATTGCTGACAAGTGCTTAGGGCCAGTTGTGCCTTTTTTTTTTTTTGCTGCCTGTATTGATCAAGGCATGCTGGGACAAGTGGTCATGCATGGGTACCTCTGAAACAAATAAAATGAGGTAAATAAAAGAAAGGATAGGTAATGCGGGGCATTCCGAGAGGTGTGAATGGTATACTGGTCCGGCTTGTCTTTAGTCTTACATGGGTGGGAAGGTCTGGGTGCAAGCCCCCTACCGGTGAATGGTGCAGGCTGTGCTGGATGTTAAGGGGGATCCCCACTGCGCTTTATTTTTGTGTGTCTCTCCATTGTTTTAGATTGAGTTGAATTTTAAGAACTCTTTTGGGGTCACACTTATGCACTTATTTGTTTCAGATGGAGATGGTTGATGAACCAAGAATGATACAGGCCCGGTAATAGAATATACCATTTATATAATTGAGGTGGCGCACACTGTGTACCTTTTTCTGGTGTCCTTGCTTGGGACAGTGAGGGGTGCCATTTTTGATAAGTGAAGGGGCACGTGCTAAGGACGCACTGAGAGGGATCATTCGCGTCCTCAAAAGCACATCATAGACAGAGAGGGGCGCCATTTTGGTACGTCAAGCAGTGCGCTACGGACACCAAGGGGGAATCCCCTCCCCTGATCTTCAAAGTCCATTCATACTGAAAGCACACTAAAGATACAGAGGGCCGCCATTTGTGCAACTTAAGTGGTGCTCACCTTTCTGACCCTTTCACCCTCCCCTCATAATAATAATAAAACATTTGAATTTCATAGCATCTTTCTCATGCTCAAAGCACTTCACAAATATTTAAAGACATACTGTAGGAATAACAGTACAAAGTTTCACATTACTTTACATTGTAGTAAAATGTAAATGTAAACCTAAAAGTTGTGGTTTAATGTAGCAAATTTCATAGCATATGCTATTCCATCTACCTTAATAAAAGGACAAGTGTCTGTGTGTCTGTCTGGTTTCTATGTCTCTGTCATTCCAACAGATGGTGCAGCACAAACTTCAACACTGCTTTTACAAATCCCATGCCAATTTACATATAACAGAGACACATGTATTGCACTTTCCATTCCAACAGGTGGCGCAACTCAGACATGAACACTGCTTGTATGAATCCCAAACCAAATGACATATAGCAGAGATATATGCATTGCATTTGCCATTCTAAGAGATGGCACATCACAAACATTAACAGTGTTTTTACGAATGCCATACCAAATGGCATATAACTGAGACACATGCATTGCAATTTCCATTCCAACTGATGGCACAACTCAAACATCAACACTCCTTTCACAAATCCCAAATATATGGCATATAACAGAGATATATGCATTGCATTTGCCATTCTAAAAGATGGCGCATCACAAACATTAGCAGTGTTTTTATGAATGCTATACCAAATGGCATATAACTGAGACACATGCATTGCAATTTCCATTCCAACTGATGGCACAGCTCAAACATCAACACTCCTTTCACAAATCCCAAATATATGGCATATAACAGAGATATATGCATTGCATTTGCCATTCTAAGAGATGGTGCATCACAAACATTAACAGTGTTTTTATGAATGCCATACCAAATGGCATATAACTGAGACATATGCATTGCAATTTCTAATCCAACAGATGGTGCATCACAAACATTTATAGTTATAAATTTTATTTAAGCTCTATGTAAAGCATGTCCAGCTCCCTGTGCCCTTATACATACTGTGGATTAAGCGGGTTCATTCAGTGGATGGATGGCTGCATGAGTGAGTATGCTCTGTGATAAGCTGGCATCCCATCTTGTGTTTCTTCCAGTCTTGCTAATGATGCTGGGGCCAAACTGAATCTTTCTTTGACCCCGGACTGGCACTTAGTGGGTTCAGCAAATGGATGGGTTTCTTGCCTTCATGGGCAGCACTTGGCCCAGAGCTGCACAGCCACCCTGGCTGAGGTTTTCCTGATCTTTTGAGAAACGTGTGCTTAAGAGTCCACACCTCCCTCACTTTCAGGGTCCCGCGGGTACCTGAACGGTCATCGTACCTCAGTCCAGATGTTTTGCTTGTCACAGTCGGTTTCCTGTGTCCCGGATTTGAAGCTTTGGGAGTTGTGTTAACATGTCGCCTATTGATGGTCTTTCCTGACTTTTGGCACCCAGAAGTCACCTTTTGACACTCGAGATTTAGAACAAAAAGTCCATCTCTTCTCCATACTCTGAACTTCCGGTTGTCTTCGATAGTATTGGAATGACACTCCCACCATTGTAGTCGAGTGTTCTGCCGGCTTCATATTGCATGAAATGACAAGGCTACTCTATTTAATGAAGACGATAGGCAGACGGCTGTGAAGACCCTGGTGCCATGTCAAGTCAGGAAGACCACCACCAGGGAAACCCCCAGCACAGACATTTGTCCTGGCGGTGATATAAATCCTTCCAGGCATAAACAATGCAACAGAAACCATGATGGATTGTGTAACACATGAAAGCCTCTCAGTTGAATTTTATTGCAGTACAGTTTACGGTGCATGGGATTGGGGTGGTGTTGGGGGCTGTTGGAGGGGGTTTATTTGTGTGCTTAATCAGTGCCAGCTCTGCAAACAGCAGTGTGACAGCATGTTAGCATGGGGCAAGGTTGACAATGGATGAGCCCCACCATTCAGTGTAGGGGGTTGGCCACCAGTTAGGTTGCACTCGAGGTCAAATGTTTGCCACAGGTTGACCGAAAGTGTGATGGGACAATTATGATTAACCAGCTATGCTGCCTGTCTAAGACACGTTGAAATCTACATAATCAACATACACCTCAGCATTAACGTGTTCATGCACCATCTATTGAAATGTATTTTGTAATGCATGTAGCAATAAAATGCATTGCATTTTTCATTCCATCAGATGACACATCATAAACATTTGTAGTAATGACAAATGCAATGTATATGTTTCTGTTGCACGCCATTTGCTATGGGCTTTGTAAAAGCAGCATTGATGTTTGTGACGCGCCATCTGTTGGAATGACAAATGCAATGCATCGCCTGCCATATGACATTTGCTATGGGCTTTGTAAAAGCAGTGTTAATATTTGTGATGCTCCATCTGATGGAATGACAAATGCAATGCATATGCCTCTGTTGCATGCCATTTGCTATGGATTTTATAAAATCGGTGTTAATGTTTGTGACACACAATCTGTTGGAATGACAAATGCAATGCACTTCATTACTACACATACTGTATTTGAGATGCTCCGTCCATCACACAGATACACAAGCACACAGATGCTTATCCTTTATTAAGGTGGATTCATTTCTGGGAACTTTTAAAAAAGTGTATAAGAATTACAGTAGGAAGCAATATAAATAAAAATGCAGGCAAAAAATGGAAAGGTCTCCACTGGAGTAGAATTTGTGTTTTTAGCTAAAGTGACAAGTCAAGCAAAATGATACTTTTTATTGGCTAACTAAAAAGATTACAATATGCAAGCTTTCGAGGCAACTCAGGCCCCTTCTTCAGGCAAGATGTCATTTTTTTAGTTAGCCAATAAAAAATGTCATTTTGCTTGACGTCTCACTACATTCATAATGGCTAACACAGTACAACACCCTAGAGCTACAGTGACCAAATGTTAAGATTTGGTCAAAGTGAGTACATAAGGACAGTGACAATCCAAGCAGATCTGCAGGGTGATAACGCTGAGGGTTGACTGTGCTGTGATCAAGTGGTGTGACTTCACAGGTAATTCATCAGTCAGAGGACACCTGCCTGTTATAAAGATGGCACGAAGATAACGTGAACCTCTGGCTTGGGGGCTTGACAAAGTCCGCATCACCTTTCTGAGGGCCAGGTGTGATAAGACTGACACGTAATGGCTTTGGGAGGTGTCTAGAGTGTCACTCTGTGATGGATCACATTTGAAGATGAGGTGGCCCAAGGTGCAGCCTCATGGAGTCCTCCTTTTAATGAAAGAACATCCATTTATTGGATGTTGGTTCAAAGGTGCGGCTGGCAGCCATGCTGATCAAGACGTCTGACATGTCTTGGAGTTCTTCTAGCCCACAAGAGTAGGCCCTTTATCTAGTGCCTTAAGTCTTCTCCAAATGAATGAACATAAAACCCAACGTTCGTCTACAACTGCTGTTTATCTTCTGTGTGTCATGTAATTTTAAATTATTTTAACAATAAAATGAGGAAAATAACCATGCCAGCCTTGACGAAATTGAACCTCATGCCACAAAATGACCAATGCCAGTCTTTATAACAAAATGTTCTAAGTGGCTTTCATTCCAGTCTTGACCAACAGATGACCAAAGTGACCTTCATGCCAGTCTTGGACAAAAATATGACCGGGCTTCTCTTGATAACATGGCGACTTTCACACTAATCTTGATACCAAAGTGATCTATCTGTCATATAGTGCCTTTCATTATCTATCTATCTATCTATCTATCTATCTATCTATCTATCTATCTATCTATCTATCTATCTATCTATCTATCTATCTATCTATCTATCTATCTATCTATCTATCATATAGTGCCTTTCATATCTATCTATCTATCTATCTATCTATCTATCTATCTATCTATCTATCTATCTATCTATCTATCTATCTATCTATCTATCTATTATATAGTGCCTTTCATATCTATCTATCTATCTATCTATCTATCTATCTATCTATCTATCTATCTATCTATCTATCTATCTATCTATCTATCTATCTATCTATCTATTATATAGTGCCTTTTCTATCTATCTATCTATCTATCTATCTATCTATCTATCTATCTATCTATCTATCTATCTATCTATCTATCTATCTATCTATCTATCTATCTATCTATCTACCCCTGTCCTTTATTGACATTTGGTTGTTCTGTCACATTGTAGACATGTCCGTCATTTCCAAATCAAGTCCTCATAAACGTCTGCGCTGGCCTTAGGGTGGCAGATCGAAACTTGGACAGGAAAGGCCTGTGTGTGTGAGTCTGATTCATTATTTGTGGATTTTATTTATTTATTTTTCTGACATTTGTGCGTCTTTTCATTCCACCCGCCCATCCACTTTGTTCTGCAGCAGTTGCTTAACTAGTAACAATGGCCTCCTCTCTTTTCTAATTGCCTTGGGCAGGCAGTCATCCCCTGATTGTCTTTTCCTCTCTCTCAGCCCTTCTGCAGACCCCCCATTCAATGCTCTGAGCTTTGCAAACAGCTGGACGCGGCCATTTGGGTTATTCACTCTCTGCCTTGAGTACGTGAGGCTTGCATTTCACTGGCTCTCGACCTCGAGATCATCCTGCAAAGTAATTCAAAGTCAGACTGTTGGACTCAATGGATACCAAATTAACAGCCGTCCACACGGCCACCAGCCAGCTTATTGCCCTTAAGTGGGGACTAATAGAAAATGACCTTCGTTTAGAGTGCTAAACCAGAAAGGGCCATGCAGGTCAAAGGTGAATGCAACAGGAACGGAAGAATTCATCTGAAGGGAAAACATTCCTGCATCAATAAGCTGCCAGCAAATGAACAGAGAAATTCAAATGATTATATAGCGCCAGACACTGGACAGGATACACAGATTTACAAACAAGAGAAAGACACCAGAAAGCTGTGTATGATTATGGTGCCTTTCTGTAGTCCTTCTCATTACCAGAGCTGTAGTTTAATTATTAATGTGTAGTTTGTGCTCTTGGAACACACAGGATTGATTAATTTAAGAACCCTGTAATAGATAAATGGGCAGACAGACAGACATTAAGGGGGACATGTCAGAGACAGACAGATAGAAAGGCAGATCGTAAGGAAACTACTGAATATAACAGATCAGTGGCTCTTTAACTTTTTTTCATGCAATCCGATGTTGCATTTTGCGTGTCTTCATGGCCCACAATCGCCCCTTTGTAGAATCTCCGCCGATCGTCATCATGTGGCGGGGGTGTGTGTCAGTTCCTCCTGCCCATGGTGACCCTTTGCAAGGCAATCCAAGAGCCGTTTGTGACCCTTTGACCATTCAGTAATATTGTGATTCATGACTCAGCATGACGTCAGTACTTTAAGAAACACTGTAGTGTTTAGATATGCAGTAAGGGCGCTATATAACAGACAAAGGGAAATATATTACAGATAGACAGACATTAAGGGAACTATATAACAGATAGACAGATATTAAGGGAACCATATAACAAATAGATTGACAGACAAACATTAAGGGAACTAAATAACATAGACAGACATTAAAGGGACTATATAATAGACAGACGGACATTAAGGGGACTACATAATAGGTAGACAGATATTAAGGGGACCATATAATAGATGGACAGACAGACATTAAAGGAACTACATACTGTAATAGGTAGACAGATGTTAAGGGAAGTATATAACTGATAGACAGACGGACATTAAGGTGACCATATAACAGATACACAGACAGACAGTCCTCTTAGTCCCCTTAATGGACTAAATGATCGATAGACAGAAAGACCGGCAGACATTTACGGGACTATATGACAGACTGACAGACATTTAGTGACCATATAACAGAAAGACAGACGGACATTAAGGGAATCATATAACACATAAACAGACAGACAGACAGACATTAAAGGAACTACATACTGTAATAGGTAGACAGAAGTTAAGGTGACCATATAACAGATTCATAGACAGACAGTCCTCTTAATCCCCTTAATGGACTATATGATCGATAAAAAGACAGACAGACAGACATTTACAGGACTATATAACAGATAGACAGACATCAAGGGGACTATATAATGGATGGAAAGACAGAAATTAAAGGAACTACATAATAGATAGACAGATATTAAGGGAACTATATAACAGATAAACAGACGGACATTATGGGAACTACACAAGAGTTAGGCAGTCATTAATGGGACTATATAATAGACATTAGACATTAGATAGACATTAAGAGGACTATGTAATAGATAGACAGACAGACTGAAAGACATGAAGTGAACTATATAATAGATAGATAGATTAGATAGATAGAAGGACGCTATAAATAGATAGACAGGAAGATTTAAATGGCACTTTTCTAGATACTCAGAGCTGTTCATGTGGACAGTGGGGAGCCTCTTCAGCCACATGGACAGCAGGACAGCAGGATTTTTGCACCAGTACGCTGACCTCACATTAGTTATTAGGTGGTGAAGTGGCGAGAGAGCTAGTTAGCCAATAAGGGACAGAATATGATTTAGGGGCCATAATTGGAAAATGTCATGGACATTGGGGTACACAGTTCTCTTTTCTAAGTGTGCCCAGGGATCTTTAATGACCCCAGAGGGTTAGGGCCTCAGTTTTATGTCTCATGCAAAGGACATTTTTTTCAGTACAAGGTCCCTGTCACTGTACTGGGACATTAGGATCCACACACAGACCATGGGGTATGCACCCTGTTGATGACCTCACCATCACCTTTTCCAGCAGAAACCCGAGCTTCCCCACGTTGGTCTCCCATTCAAATGCTGGCTGGGCTCAGACATGCTTCACTTCAGGTGGATGACCTGTTCTGAGGTGCAGGTGGCATGGCTGCTGGCATGTGGGATGCTGGATCTCTCAGGGCAACAACAGGAAAAGTGTGAGACGAACCCTGCTGTGTCCATTGCAGTGCCTTAACCACTAGGGGGTGCACTGCCTGTGAAAAGTTCTGCACTGTGAGGCACTGCTGAGGACTTCACTCTTGTAGCTACGGGGGCTTGTCCTGGGTGCAAACAGACCAAACCGCAGTGCCCACCATTGAATACATGCTGAAGAGGCATCAGAAAGCCCCACTTCCCAAGCAAGACATCTAACACTGCTGGCTTTTGCATTTTGATTTGAACTTGTGCACACACACGGGCCTGAAAGACGTCTGAGGAGAGAGTGGGATGAATTTTATCGCCAACTAGCTGAAGTACCCGGCGCTGCACGGGGATAGATAAATGGGGAAAAAACAGTCTTTTATTTTAACAGTCTTTTAAATTCAACAAGGCTAAACACAAACCACAATAAGTCAAAACAACTTACTCTTTGACATAAGTGGTGATAATTGTTATCAAAATTAGCTGAAAAGATTTTAGATGAGACCCCACTTTGGGCTGCCCTGATAACAGTTTTCTCCCATCAGCCCCCAGTGCATGCCTGCGGCCTGATGGGAATTGTAGTCCCAGTATTGACACCAAGTTTTGGCCCCGCACTACAACACCTCTCCCTGATAGGCCATTTAGTTGTTATGTTAAGTTGGACCAATAGGAACACACATGCAAATTATCACAAAAATCGGTTTACGTGATTGGTGAACAAACAAAGAGAGATACAAACAGCCTACGATTTTATTTAAGTAGATATGGGTGTGATGTTCACCACGACTGCCTGGGACCCACTATAGGGATTGTAGGGGAGCACCATCTTGGTTTTGGTAAAGTAGAGATGAGGAGCAGAAGAAGCTAAACTATGGGTTGTGGGGGTATGGGGGGCTTCCAGGTTTGGGTTTGAGGATTACTTGTGTTCTCTTCTGTGTTTTATGTTGTATTTACCCTCCTTGTTCTTGACACCCACTGCACGCCCAAACCTACCTGAAAAGGGGTCTCTCTTTGAACTGCCTTGCCCAAGGGTTCTTCCAATTTTTATTTTGGGAGTTCTTCCTTGTCTTCTTAGAGAGTCGAGGCTGGGGGGTTGTCAAAAGGCAAGGTCTGTTAAAGCCCATTGTGGCACTTGATTTTGGGCGATACAAAAATAAATTGTATTGGATTGTATTGTAATTGGGTTCGATTCGTGGTCTGGTAATTGTGTGTGCAAAGCCAGCACATGCACCTTATACTCCTGTGGCATTTCTCTGGGTACTGCTAACTCGCCCTTCAATGCAGAATGGCAAGGCAGTAAAGCAAATGGTTTTCTCTCTTTTTGTCTGTTAGTTTGATTACTCTGGTAAGACTGGGTGGTTTGCGACATACTGGCATAGGGATGGTTCATGCTGGAGGCTGCTGAAACTGCCAGTGGCTTCTTGTACCTGGAAAGTTAGAGGAAGTGACCACCTGACAAGTAGTATGGATGAGTGCCACCTTTGCTGGGGGTGTGATAGGCACAGGTGGATGTGGGAATCGAGCCTACTGTGGCAGGGGAGAAAGGCCGGTCAGGGTAGACTTTGCGTCCTAATAAGCTGCTGGATGGACGTGAAGCCCGTTTAACCCTGTGATGTCATTCACACTTCAAACGGAGATCTGCAGAGCCGATATGTAATTATTGCTTCACTTCAGAGCACATCCCAAAGGAGGGGACTGTGCTTACGTCCTGTGTCTCTCTGAGCCCCCAACACAAACTATACTCCCCCTTTTGTAATCTAAGGAAAGGCTCACATGCTCTTCAAGTAGGAGACTGTGGCTACAGGTGGCCCGACTTCACAAGTCTTGTCTGTTTACCTGAGGCCCGCTCTCACTCTCCCTCTCTGTCTCGTTCTTCTGCTGACTTCTAGTCTTTAAGGTTTTACAGACTTTTATCTCTTTGTTGGTTTCTCCCATTTGCGCTTTTTAATAACTTCCGCCAGGTTTTCCTCTCAAGTTGTAACAGAAAGGCTCAGTAGGTTGTCATAACTAACAGTAGACACTTTAGGAATCTTGACGGTCAGCTCGAGTTGCAGGCCCCATCCATCGTTTAAAAACGCGTACATCAGTCTCCATATTCGCCTTTCATCCACATTATTAACCCTCTGAAAACGCCCCCCCCCCCCAAAAGACTATCCTTCTGAACACCCACCCTCGGCGTTGTGGTGTGGACGGGCGAAAGACGATATTTATCCGAAAATGGAAACTCTGATTTGTTTGCGTTTATCATGTGGCTCTTCCCTGATTGGTTCCTGGAACACTTTTCAGGAACTGGGGACCTTTTAAAAACTCAGGAACTTTTGTAACACAAGAGGAACTTGGGCCATCTTCTTATAGAATACGCTATCGTGGCTGTCTGGGATTTTAAATCACCTGTAGCTCACAAACCGTTTGACCTATTGACTTGAGATTTGGTACACATATACTACATGACGTCTACCACCCGCTTTCGAAGAGAAGTCTCCCCTGAGAAGTGCAGTTTTTCTACAAACTTTATAGTTGCCACTGACAAGGGGACTCTAGGCACCACGAGATGGCTGTTTGTGCATTGTGGGTACGCCCTGTC
This sequence comes from Erpetoichthys calabaricus, assembly GCF_900747795.2. Classification (NCBI taxonomy): domain Eukaryota; kingdom Metazoa; phylum Chordata; class Cladistia; order Polypteriformes; family Polypteridae; genus Erpetoichthys; species Erpetoichthys calabaricus. The sequence continues at coordinate 149,116,123 of NC_041404.2, read as the reverse complement.
TAGTCTGTAATAAAAGTCACGCTCTTGTTGAATGCAGTAAGTCCCTTCAACTTCTTCTTCTTCTTTCGGCTGCTCCCATTAGGGGTTGCCACAGCAGATCATCTTGTTCCATATCATCCTGTCCTTGTCATCTTGCTCTGTCACACCCATCACCTACATGTCCTCTCTCACTACATCCATAAACCTTCTCTTAGGTCTTCCTCTTTTTCTCTTACCTATCAGCTCCATCCTTAGCACCCTTCTCCCAATATACCCGTCATCTCTCCTCTGCACATGTCCAAACCAACACAATCTCGTCTCTCTGACTTTGTCTCTCAACCGTCCAACTTGAGCTGACCTTCTAATGTCCTCGTTTCTAATCCTGTCCATCCTCGTCACACCCAATGCCAATCTTAGCATCTTTAACTCTGCCACCTCCAGCTTTGTCTCCTGTGCCACTGTCTCCAGCCCATATAACATAGCTGGTCTCACTACCGTCCTGTATACCTTCCCTTTCACTCTTGCTGATATCCGTCTGTCACAAATCACTCCTGATGCTCTTCTCCACCCATTCCACCCTGCCTGCACTCTCTTCTTCACTTCTCTTCCACAATCCCCATTACTCTGTACCGTTGATCCCAAGTATTTAAACTCATCCACCTTCTCCAACTCTACTCCCTCATCCTCACCATTCCACTGACCTCCCTCTTATTTACACACACATGTATTCTGTCTTGTTCCTACTGACCTTCATGCCTCTCCTCCCTAGAGCAGATCTCCACCTCTCCAGGGTCTCCTCAACCTGCTCCCTACTCTCGCTACAGATCACAATGTCATCAGCAAACATCATAGTCCATGGCGACTCCTGTCTAATCTTGTCTGCCATCCTGTCCATCACCATTGCAAATAAGAAAGGGCTCAGTGCCGATCCCTGATGTAATCCCACCTCCGTCACTCCTATCGCAGACCTCACCACAGTCACACTTCCCTCGTACATATCCTGTACAACTCTTACGTACTTCTCTGCCACTCCTGACTTCCTCATACAATACCACAGCTCCTCTCAGTCACCCTGTCATATGCTTTCTCTAGGTCCACAAAGACGCAATGCAACTTCTTCTGGTAGTAAGTCCCAGAGGCTAAAAAATGAAAATAGGATTGACATTCTGAATTCTAAGGGCTTATGCTTTAAGTGCCTTAAACATGGACATCTCAGTTAAAGGCCGTGTAGAAAGAATTCAATGTCAAATACGTTCTCAGTCACACCCAGATGTTGTGCATATGGGCAAAGAAATAGCTGGCCAGTGCACCACATTGAACCAATAATCCCCCTCGTTCAAGTCACGATCACTTCAAAGCAATAAGATGGGTGGATCCCCCGTGAACTCTCAAACCCCCCCTCATTTCACACTACATCCCTCTTCTTTGCATGTCACATATTTTGCCTAAAGATCGCAGTTCCTGTTGTGCAGTTAGAACACAACACGCAAATGTCCAAGGGACCACAAGTGGCCCAGAACCTACAACTGTACAGGAATAATAATAATTCTTTACACTTATATAGCGCCTTTTCTCACTACTCAAAGTGCTTTAGTGAGTGGGGAGCCAATTCAATCACCACTAATGGGTAGCACTCACCTGGATGAGGTGACGGCAGCCATTTATGTGCCAGCACACTCACCACACATTAGCTGTTAGGTGGTGAAGGTGGTAGTCATTTAGAGACAGGGGATGATTAGGGGGCCAGAATGACTAGGCCATGGTGGGCAATTTAGCCAGGACACCCGGATACACCCCACTCTTTACAAAGGATGCCCAGGGATTTTTTTATGAGCACAGAGAGTCAGGACCTCCGTTTTACATCTCATTAGTGCCATTTTCACAGCACAGTGTCCCTACTGACACCACTTCCAGCAACAACCCAAGCTTCACCTGGTTGATCTCCCATCCAAATACTGGCAGGCCCAAAACATGCTTAGCATCAGGTGGATGACATATCAGTTATTAATAGGGGATGATTAGGGGGCCAGAATAGCTAAGCTGTGGTGGGCAATTTAGCCAGGACATCGGGATACCCCCTGCACTTTACAGAAGATGCCCAGAAATCTTTAATGACCACAGAGAGTCAGAACCTTGTATTTATTTCTCATCTGAAGGACAGCACCATTTTTAAGGCATGGTGTACCCGTCACTGCACTGGGGCATTGGCGCCCCCTGCTGGCATCACCAACACCTCTTCCAGCAGCAACCCAAGCTTTTCCAAGATGGCCTCCCATATAAGTACCAGCCGGGCCTGAAATGCTTAGCGTCAGGCGGGTGACCTCATCTGAGGTGCAGGTGGCACAGCTGCTGGAGTCATTGGTGCTTCTGCAGGGAGAAAACACCAACTGGCAGCTGTCTGGAAGTCTGCTTGTGTAGAAATCTTGGACATGATGACAAACTTTCTGGTTGAGATATTTCACGTGTACTGTCTAAATGGAAGGTGGTGCAATGGTCGGTGCTGCGTCTTCACAGCTCCAGGGACTCGGGTTCAGATTGTGAAGCATCCATACTCTGTAGTGTCCAGCTGATCTTTCCCCTGGCACACGTCAAAAACGTACGGTATGGTTGGGTTTCCATGGTGATAATCAGTCATATTTTTACAGTGGATTCAGAACGCCTTCAGGCCCTGTCACTTTCGGCACACTTTACCGTGTTGTAGATTTAATTTTTAAAGGACACTTTTGAATTTTTTGGCCCAGCAATAGATACTCAATATTCCATCATGACAAAGCAGAGGAGTGTTTTCAGGAAGGCCTCCAAATTTATTAAGTTAGTCTGTTATTCACCGGGGACTTGAACCCCAGTTTCTTTATCTCAGACAATAATTATAATTCAGACAAGTACTGTAGCTTATCTACCCAAAAGCTGAGAGTTGGGATTGTGACATCCAAAAATGATGGTGGGATGGTTAAGAACAAAATGGAGACTGAGTTTGAGAATCTGAAACAAGGCAGGGTGAGTGACAAGTAGAAATGGCTTCTACCTTTTGTCTCAAAATTGGACCTCTTTGTCCACACCTAACTCCCCAGTATAAAACTCTTGGAAAACCCCAAGCCAGCTTCCAAAGCATTAAGTATCATTGGAATCCCAGAGGGGTACAAGTAGAACAACTCAATTCCATGTTAGTTTTCTTTCCAAATGTTTCGGGAGAATCATTTCAGAGTGATTCCACAGCTAGACTTTGCAGAGTAGAAGAACACTAAGGGCCGGGTTATACTTCACGCTCAGGACGCATACGCATCATGGCTGCCACACGTTCATTTCGTGCACATTCACAGAAATGAACGTGACACGTGAGTGAGTTGCAGTGCCAGCAAAAAAAAAAAAAAAAAGTCGAAACGTGACAACAGAGTCTCTGTTTAATATCGACATGTGACATCTGGCTCGAGACCGAGCCAGTTGTTAATCGCTATGTGCTTCTGGGGCTTCCTACTGACCTGACAGCACAGTCGGCAGCAATCGCCACACTGAACACATTAAATGTATGATATCCCAGCTGTCTTGGATTTACAGTATACTTGATATCACTTGCATGATGAAATGCATCAAACTATGAATATTACAGATAGATTGTTAACTTCATTTAAATATTGAACACTGTTAATAATTACACATGGTGGCAAAGTGGTAGCGCTGCTGCAACAAAATTCAAAGTGTCTGAGAAACTGATGAGAGATTGAAGGAGGCAAGAAAATGTAAAAAAAAAAATGTGTCACATTTTTGAAGGGGCGTATAAGTCGGGGTCTGATTTTATGATCAATTTTTTGGGTTTCAAGACCCAACTTATACGTGAGTATTTACGGTATAACATCAGTGACCCAGTTAGGATTCTTCCAGATGAGCAAGATAAGTCTACATGTCGATAGTGTAGTAAAGGCCATTCCAGTTTGTTTGTCCTTCTCCAGTGTAAGCCCCTCTGGGGGTCCACCAAACACAGCTGTTAGTGGGCTAGGAGGGATTGTGACATGAAGTCTGTCTGATAGGCATTTAAAGATTTGGGTCCAGAATGATGTTAATTTGGTGCATGTGGCCCAGTGAGGCTGGAGCTCGATTGCAGCGTTTGCAGGTTGGCTCTCGCCCTGGAAACATTTTGGACAATGATTTGGAGATGTGCGCGATATATAATTTTAAGTTAAATGATTGTATGCTTTGCGCATATGGAGCTCGAGTGAATTCTGTGCATTGCTACCTTCCACTCCTTTTCTGAGATGTTGAGTGAGAGATCCTTTTCCCACTGTACTCTGGGATCTTTGAAAGGGAGGGACTGTAAAATGTTTTAATATATTACAGAAATGCTGTCTGAGTCCTCGAGACTGAGCAATATTTTTTCCGGCATAGAGGTAGGTGGGAGGTGAGGAAAATTGGGCAGGTTCTGTTTAACAAAGTTTCTAATTTGAAGGTAGTGGAAGAAATGTGTTGCTGGAAAGTTAAACTTGGAGTGTAACTGTTCGTAGGATGCAAAGACGTTGCCTGTGTACAGATCTCTAAGTGATTTAGTCCCGAATGTTTTCCAGACATTAAAAACTGCATACGTTTGAGAGGCTGGAAAAAGGTGGTCCTCGTGCAGAGGTGCCACTGATAAAAACTTCTCCATCTTAAAATACTTCCTACATTGGTTCCATATTCTGAGTGAGCGAAGCACAATAGGGTTATTAGTATATCGACAATAACTTGTACTTATTGGGGTGCAAAGCAAGGAATATAAAGAAGTACTGCAGGATTTTATTTCTATTGTGGACCAGGCCTGTGTGTATTCATCTATTTGTGTCCACGTCCAGGTTTTTAGAGTTTGTATGTTTGCTGCCCAGTAATAAAACTGAAAATTAGGTAGAGCCATGCCACCTTCTGCCTTAAGTCTTTGTAGGGTCGCTCTTTGGATACGTGGATGTTTTGAATTCCAAATGAATGAGGTTACGATTGAACCTAACTTCTTAAAAAATGATGTATTGATATATATTGGAATGTTTTGAAATAAGAAAAGAAGTTTAGGAAGGATATTCATCTTAACAATGTTAATTCTTCCTGCTAAAGTGCGATAAAGGGTAGACCAGGCATGTCTAAAATCTGTGCGTCCTGCATGACAGATCCTAGTTAGCACTAAAGTTGTACAAGATGATTACTATCGTTTGTGATTGAATCATTCTGCATCTTCAGCGTTATGTAATTGACTTTTCTTATTTCCGCCTTCTGACAAAAGCGCGTTTTCCCATGGCATTACGGTACCGGAAACGTCATCTGCTAGTATAGTTGCAGCCCTGGCGTCAGCTCCTTGATACCCTAGGCATGACACTAACACCCGGACCCATAAACCTTGACCAAAGTCAATCAACTTAAGTGCTAGGCTGCAGCAGCCTGGCAGGCTACACTACTGGCTGGGCTGCTGAGACTGGCCACTGGGCAGAACTGACCATCACAAGTAGTAATAGCTCGCATATTTTCACGTGTTTTTGCTCTACTTTTATGTCATTTTGTGCTAGTATTGTAACTAACAGTTAGTGCAGACTACAGCTGAAAATCTGAAGTGGACGCAAGAAGTTGGTGAGTTGTTTATTAACAAACTAGACAAAGAGCCCGTTTCGACAACGTAAGATGAAACGGCCATGAGTTTGTGTCAGCAGTGTATGAAGAACAAATGATAAGTAACGAAGAAGTTGTTTTGTAATGATTGTAGTCTGCTTTACTCGTTACTGTACAGGCTTGTACTGTTAGTTGATGAATTTTCCAGGCCTATAGTATAATATTGAATGATGAATGTTCCAGTACAATATGGAATAGTAATAAGTATAAGCACCACAAACCTGATATAGGTGTATTGAATGAATGCGTAATTGAATCAGAATGCGTAATTAGGCCTGGAGCTGTTTAGTCGAAATCGCCTTTCAGGCCTCTAGAGCTTTAATCAAAGTCGCCTTTCTCTTGGAATTTTTGCGGCCGTAAATCCGCCGCCTGCCGCGATGTTGGGGTTGGATGTCGGTCTCGTAAGGTTTTTCGGGCAGCTGCACAGAAGGCAACTGCGCATTCAGCTTTGGACAGACGTGAGTGAGTGAGTGAGTGAGTGAGGAGGCAGGCGAATTATGTATTAAGATTTGTGTGATCTTGAGTTTGTAAAATTAGTGTAGGTCAGGGGGCTTTTTGCATATCGGCTTATTTTACAATATAAACTTTGAAGTAAACTTAGTAAAGTAAAATTTTGAGCTGCACAATGCCAAACATGTGTAAATTGATAGGCCTATGTCTTTGTCTTTTAATTTAAAATGAAATATTTGCATTGCAGTATGAAGGGTACAATTTGATTTTTGGAGGATTTGTTTTCCAACTTGAATTCCTGAGCAATGAATTCAGTGAGCGCTTTCGTGATTTCAATTCACACGAACAGGATTTTGCGCTGTTTATGTCACCATACTGCTATTTACGTCACCTGAGACTATCCAAATGGAATTGATTGAACTTCAGTCAGATTCTATTCTGAAGGCAAAATACAACGAAGTTGGTGTGCCAGGCTTGTATGCTTACCTGCCATCCTCGTATGTGCAGATCTGTAAGTTGGCATCGAGAGTACTGTCTATGTTCTGGAACACTTACCTTTGTGAGCAATTGTTTTCATTAATGAAAGCTACCAAAATCCCACGTCGCTCAAGACTTACTGTCAAGCGCCTTTCATCCCTCATAAAAGTTGCAGCTACACAAGATTTCAAGCCTGATATTGACAAACTGGGTACTAACAAGAGATGCCAAGTGTCGGGACAAAAGAAATAGATCTCAGACTGTAAGACTCCTATATAAGGCTAAGACTCTAATTTTTCCGCTGTTGTACGGAGATTGTATGGAAATAAATTGCTTTTCTTTAAACTGTAAGTGTTACATTTTTTAAAGTTTTCAGTATGGAAAGAAAGCTACAATAACTTTGTATAATAGTATAATAGTATTTGTTACAGTGCGGCCTGCTGACGCATGTATGTCAGTCGAAGCGGCCCACCAATGGTAGTGAGTTTGGCATGCCAGGGGTAGACCATCTATGCAAGTCTTGTTTAATTTTTTCCATGCAGAGCTAAATTTTTTGACAAGTCCGTCTTTTGACGGATTGACTTCCCACCTAGGTTTGGTTCCTGACTTGTAGTTGATGTTGCTTTGGTAAGTTCTGGGTCTCCATGATCCAGTATTGGAAACGGGAGTTTAGAATGGAAGTGTATATGTATCAGAAATGGCTGAAAAATTAATTCTTTTCCAATTTCTTTTCTCTCTTTACAGCCCTGAAAAGATCATTTGACATTGAAGATGTGGATGAAATCCCCACCTTTTCTCCCACCTCACCCTTGAGCTCTCCTTTCAGTCCACCCAGTGGCGGTCTGATTTTGACCAAAGGTAATGAGGGTCGAGGTCCACCATCCCACATACCCCCAACCTACCAGTCCAGGATCACTATCAATTCCAGCCCCTCGCCCAGCCCAGTCATGAAGAACAAGATGGTGTCCAGCCTGTCCTTTAACCGGGGTTCTTTGGCCAAAACTAACGGCAACACAGGCACCAGCATCACTCGAGTTTCTTCTTTCCAAACCAAGTTTAACCCCAATGGATTCTCGTCTTTGTCCGGCCCTGGCAGCGACAATGACAGCCTCCACAGCTCCACCTCCAGCCTGGAGTACCAAGCTTCATCTAAGATGAGCTCCTACACCAGCCCACCACAAAGCCCTGTGGGGATGAATGACCTAAAAGGCCAGCGCCTCTGTAGCCCCGCGCTCAAAAAATTCTCCTCTCACGGCAATATGTTCCATTCAGATGTTGAACCCACGCTGGTTTTGGTCTCAGACCCCTCCGGCATGAACCATGTTTCTATGCCCTCACTAGATCTGCACATCAGTGAAAACCGGGCAACTGAAAACATGAGGTTGTCAAACTTAGGCCAGCAGACCGCCAGAGCGTCTTGGATCACAAACTCCCAAAAGCAGAACTCGAGACCTGTCGGACGGGAAAACTCCTTCACCTCCACGGTCCAACCACCGAAACCGAAGGAGCCAGTTCGACTGAAAAAGTTTCCTCTGGATCTCGACAACCTGGTCGGCAAATTGGAGGAACCTCCTGTAGAAAGTATCTCCAAGGCCCAGCCAAGGCCTCAGCCAAGAGTCAACAGCATACCGGACCCCTTGAGTTCTTCCATCAATGTGGAAGCCGTGGCCCCTGCTGGGCATTTTCCGGTTCCCAATATCAGTGATTTCCCCGTCCCCTTATCTCCTCCACAGACGCCCCAGTTTAAGCTGGTCACGCAGCCTCAAGTCGTTCAGCTTGCCCCAGTTGCCCAGCCTGCAGTCACTCAGGCCAGAATCACTCGAAGTGCTACGGTCACCGGCCAGCCAACATGGGAATCCAGTCAGGAGAAGGAGACCGTTGGCTCCATACTGCAGAGAATTGCTTCCTTCTCGCGTGCCGATAGCACCGGAAGCTTGAAGCCTAGGGAGAACAGTTACCATGGAAACAAGCGGGAACAGGAGGCGGGGCCTATTCAGAAGAAGGAGGAGCCAAGAATCAACCCAGTAGAAGGTAGGAATGAAACGGTTCATATCTGAATAAGCCCTGATCGAGCAACATCTGGCTCACGTTGAACTTTTAATAAACACTTGGGAATTATGGAGATGATGGATGTTCTCGATTTTATTCATTGTTTGTTTTTGTTTTTTGTGATATAGTGAGGGCAAAGCTTTTAGGAGAAAAGAGCAGTTTTCAAATTAGCAAGTGAATGGAGAGAAACTGGAAGGAGATGCTGGGTGGCATTAATTGGACGGCATTTCTAGGAGACGCTGGGTGGCATTAATGTGTCCATCCTCATAGGGGTTCTTACACCACGATTACGTTTCATCTTCATTTGATTTTGCCCTCTCCTTCTGTTGTTTGCTAGGACTGTTGTTTCATTCGGGGGTTGTATTGTGGAGAAGTCATTTATGTCAACACCAGTTACAAGACATCCAGCAGCCCTACCCATTCGCACTGTAGAACGGGTCGTCCTCCTGAAGCCAGTTACTTGGATGGCAGACCAACCAGGAAAACCCTGGGTTGCTGATGGAAGAGGTGTTGGCAAAAGCTAACGGGGGGTGCTTACCCAGTGGCCAGAGGGTGGATCCCAACGAATGGGACACCGTGCTGTAAAAATGGCACCGTAAAACGAGGACCTGACTTTCTGTGGTCATTAAAGGTTAATGGGCATCATTCGGAAAGAGTAGGGTGTATCCATGATGTCCTGACTAAATCGCCCACCTCAGCCTGGTCATTCTGGTTCCCCTAATCATTCCCTGTCTCTAATTGGCTATCTTTCTTGACACTTAACAGTTAATGTGTGGTGAGTGTACTGGAGCACAAATGGCTGTCATCGCATCATCCAGGTGGGTGCTACCAGGTGGTGGTTCAAGTGGCTCCCCACTCACTACATTAAGTGCTTTGATAAGTGAAAAAGGCGCTATATAAACAGAAAGTATCATTATTATTATTATTTTTATTGTCTAGTCCTAGTAGTACAGGTTAAAAGGAAAAGCTGGTGTACCAGGCTGGCCAGTTAGAAGACCTGCACCACCTGGCACTGAAGTTCAGTCGGACCAGCTCTGAATCTTTGACTGTCCCATAAGAGCAGCAGGTGAACATCTGGGGATGCCATGTAGACATAAGAAATTCAATGAGGCGATAAGCCCACTGGCATTTTGGTCGATTACCTTGCGGAGGTGACTGGGTGCCGTACAGTGCCGTATTGTTCTCCTGGCTTGTTTTTCTTGATTTAAGCTGGAGCCACAGTGGGACGGCCAGACATCATTTGTGTGGAATGTCGCTTATCTGATATGACGCATTGGCAAACATGGCAGTGCAGAAAACACAAACACCATCTGTGCACAGTTCAGGAGAGCCGTAACCGAACACTATTCTCTTCCATTCGACCGTGTTCCACCGCTGACGGGTTGTCATGTTCATTTTTTGGGGGATGCGTTTCTGATTGTGGTGGCATCAGGACCCTTCATTGGTCCTATGGGCCGTTATTTTGTTTTTTTTTTTTTGTTTTCTGCTTCTCAGCTTTTTTTATACAATTTGATATTTGGATCTTGAATGAAGCAAATACGAAAAGACAGGACATATGTGTGAGTGGAAATCTTGTTCTTCTCAATTTGTTTTATTTTGCTGTTATACTTTAAATCTCCTGCTATTTCAGTCCATATCACTGCCTACCAGATGGCACAGTGGGTGAAGTTGCTGCTGTTGGGCATTTGGATCAGAGTGCACATCCCAGCTGGGGTGCCCACGGTGTGGGGTTTGTGTCTTCTACCTGATTTGCAAACTGTGGGGTCAATAGGTGACTTTAAGGTGGGTGCATGTGTGAGTGGGCCTGATGGCATCATAATTGGTTAATTTTTAGTTCTTGTGGCATCTTTTGAACTGGCATCCTACTTAGGGTTAGCTTTGACTGCCATTAATGAAATTATATTATAAATTATTATTATTATATTATTAACTGGCCGCCTGCCCGCAGGTTCACCTGCCTAAAGGTGAAACAGGAAAGCAAGGAGGGCCCTGCCTGGCTCCCCACTCCTGACGTTGCGCTTCCTCTTCCCCTCGGCCCGCATCCTCTGTCTCAGATTAGCACAAATAAATCGCTCCTGCAAACGTTGCAAAATCAACCGGAATGTTCTAGCAAATTCTAGAAAAAAGCCCAATCTAAATCCATTAAGTAGTTCTCTCGTTCGCTAGCTAAGCAGATGTAAAATATGCCCCGAGGCTGGCATGTGAGTGAGTGAGGACCCAGCCCACCTCCCCTTGGCCTGCGCCCTGTCTCTTGGATTCGCACAAATAAATCGGTGCTGCAAGTGAACTCTGATACTTAGCGAAATTAGAGAAGTCGCAAAATCAACCGGAATCTTCAAGCAAATTATAGAAAAAAAACGCCCGATCTAAATCCGTTAAGTAGTTCTCTCGTTCGCTAGCTAAGCAGATGTAAGATACGCCCCGAGGCTGGCGCATGAGTGTGGAGGGCACCGCCCACCTCCCCTCTGCCCACAGTGTTTTTCTCGGATTTGCACTTATAAATTGGTACCACAAGCGAACTCTGATACTTAGTGTGATGAGAGAAGTCGCAAAATCAACCGGAATGTTCAAGTAAATTCTAGAAAAAAACCCAATCTAACTCTGTTAAGTAGTTCTCTCGTGAAAAGCAGACAGACGTTGGATTTTATATATATATAGATTAGTGGAATTGTTGCTTCTATCGTGCACTTGTTGCTCTCATAGCATCCTGTTCTGGTTTGGTTTCTATCTTGCACAGTTTCCATTGTTTTTTTTTGTTATTATTGTCTGGCACCCCATCTAGGGTGGGTTCAGTCCAGCAGTTTTTCTTGTCATTGGACTGTCATCTCATCCCGTATCCATGTCGCTGTTGCTCTGGGACTGGGATTCCGTGAACTCACACCACAAAGTATCTCAGTTTAAAGATGGGAGCCGTGGTGAACTGCCGGTGCCCAGCCACAGACCTGCCACGTCTGGCTCAGAAGTGATGTCCTTGCACCGTGAGATAAACGCAGGACTAATTTATTCAGCCGTGCAGAGGTCACTTGCTGGTGACATCCCCTGATCTCTTTTTGTGTCAGATTCCCCCTCTTCTGTCACATCTATGCTCCACTTATTCACTGTGAGAATCCCATCCTCATCGCCAAGTGATTTTCTGGGCACTCACTACGTTCTGCACTATGGTAACCAGCCACAGACCCCGCCATGTCTGGCTCAGCGGTGGTCTTCTTGCAGTTTGAGCTAATAGGAGAACTCCTTTAGTCAGCCGGACTGATTGCTTTCATTAGGACTTTAGAGACCTTTGAAACTTGACTTGATGTTATTCTGGAAGAATTAAGTGGGTAGGGATGTCAGGCTTTAATGTTCTATGAGTGGAGACGTCAGCTGATCTCTCCATGGGTCAGCCGGCACCTTTTCTGTTCACTCCACCCCATCACAATGCACATCCCATCCTCACCACCAAGCGGTTTTTTTTTTTGGACTCACACCACGCTGTTTCTCACTTTAAAGACGTGCGCTGTGGTGAAACTCGCGATGTCAGGTTCAGAAGTGATCTCCCTGCAGCATCAGCTAATAGGAGAACTCCCTTAGGCAGAGGAGCGCTTCCTGTTGAGCCCACCTGATCACGGTCTCTGATGGACGGTGTCTCCACTACACTCCACCCGTCCACAGTGCGATTCTTCAAACTGAGATGCTTCTTGGTATGAGTCCGTGGCAATTCACTTGGTGACTAGGATGGGATCTGGGGTGTCCTGTTAAGGACTGCGTAATAAAGAGTATTAAGATGGTCACCCTAGGACCCTTCCACGACAAAACATGCCTAACACCCACTGCTGCACCCTTTGGTTCCACCCCCCCCCCTTCACAGCTGTTTCCTACTTGTTGCTTTAATTGTAGTGTTGCAGTTGGTATGCTGGCATCCCGTCTAGGGGCTGGTGGTAGTCTTGCATATTTTTTATTGCTATTATTGAATGGCATCCCATTTAGTTTGCTTCATTTTGCTGTCATCCTTACCTGTGCTTGGATCCTGTGTCTCAGCAGCCGTTGTCTCCAGACTGGTATCTTATCCAAGGTGGGTTCCTGAATTCCACTTTTGGCTGTTGCTGCTCTGATATCCTGCCCAAGTTTTAGCTCTTATTTTATGTTTGTTACTGCTGTTGGACTGGCATCCCACCCAGTGCTGGTTCTTATATTCCAAATCTAACAGCTGATGGTGGCTTGGTTTGTATTTTCCATTTTTTGCTATTATGGAATTGGCATCCTGGCCATGGCCAATTCGATCTGGCAGCTGTTGCTGTCAGTGGGGCTGGCATCCCACCCAGGTTTTGGTTCCTGTTTTGTGCTGGTAGCCCATACTAAGTCGGATCCTACCTTTCACTTATTGTGGGACAAGCATCCCCTCAGAAGTTGGGTCTTATATTTCCACAGTTGCTATTGTTGGACAGGCGTGCCATCTAGGATTCGTTCATATCATACTATGCTAAGTTGAATTCTACACTGTACTTACTTCTGTACTATGGGATGGCACCCCCTCAAGGCACATTCTTGCCTGGCACCTACTGCAGTCATTGACTGGTCCCTGTCCAAGGTTCTTACCCACTTTAACGAGGATCATTCCTCTTCTAGTCGCTTTTATTGGAATGGCACCTACTGTAACTACTGCACTCTTTTGGCTCTTGTTAGACTGCTATTCCCCTCCAACTTTGGTTCTTATATTTCCATTATTACTATTGTTGGCCAAGTGTCCCATGTGAAGTTGGTGCATATCATGCATTTGTTCCTCTTGTTGATCTGCCAGCCTGTGAAAGGTTGGGTCTCACTTATGAACTTTTTGATGATGTTGGAATGATATCCTGCCCAGGGTAAGTCAGGCCATGCATGTGTTGCTGCATCCTGTAATAAGGATGGACATTTTGGACTTTGGGTAATTGTTTGGTGTATCTGCTTTCATATTTTAATTGTCTGTTTTACTGACATTCTTGTAGTGAACCAGAGGGCACAACGCAAACATTAAAATTTCTTTTACGATTCTCAGGCTAAATTACATATAATAACGTAATTGCACTTTATATGCCTGGCACTTGCCAGTCCAACAGATGGTGCATCACAAATATTAACACTGCTTTTATGAATCCCATACCAAACGGCATAGAACAATGACATGTGCATTGCACTTTCCAATCCATCAGATGGTGTATCACAAACATTAACACTTCTTCTATAAATTCCATTCCAAATGACATATAACAGAGACATATTCATATCATTTACCATTCCAACAGATGGCACATCACAAACATTAACACTGCTTTTATGAATCCCCTACCAAATGGCATATAACAGACATAGGCATTGCAATTGTCATTCCAACAGATGGTGCATCACAAACACTAACACTGCCCTTATAAACCTCTATACCAAACGGCACAGAACAATGACATATTCATTGCATTTTCCAGTCCAACAGATGGCGCACCACAAACATTAACAGTGCTTTTGCAAATCCCATACTAAATGGCATATAAGAGAGACATACGCATTGCATTTACTATTCCAACAGGTGGTACATCACAGACATTACAAATTCCATACCAAATGGCATATAACAATAAAATATGCATTGCATTTTCCAGTCCAACAGATGGTGCATAACAAACATTAACAGTGCTTTTATGAATGCCATACCAAATGGCATATAACAGACATGTGCATTGAAATTGTCATTCCAACAGATGGCACATCACAGACATTAACCCTGCCCTTACAAATTCCATACCAAATGGCATATAACAATAAAATATGCATTGCAGTCTCCAGTCCAACAGATGGCGCATCACGAACATTAACAGTGCTTTTATGAATGCCATACCAAATAGCATATAACAATCAAATATGCATTGCGTTAGTCATTCCAACAGATGGTGCATCACAACCACTAACACTGCCCTTACAAATCCCATACCAAATGACATACAACAGACATATGCACTGCATATCTTATACTCCTCGCTGTTTTGGATTGATGTCCTGCCCAGGATGAGTTCCCCTCTAGCGCCCCCCCTAGCGTTCTTCACAACTGCACACTGCAGAAAGCAGGTTCTAAAAGTTTAGAGTTGAAGGCTGAATTTGCTATTCTGTTTTTCTGTATAAATTGTTTTACTTTGAGTGCCACTCAAGAGCTTCTGAAGTGAAGGATGAGGAGAAAAACTGAGGAAGAAGTGAAAGCAAAGGTGACAAGCAAGAAGTCAGTCAGAGCCAAAGACAAAGTAAAATGTGAAAGGGAAGAGAGTGACAGAGTCTGAATTTGAGAGAGAAGGCAAAGAAAAGGTGGCTGACAGGCCGTGCTGTTCAGACTGATGGTCACCTCCAGCTCTCTGGAACACTTTAAAATCTCCCAATGGCAGTCGCTGTCACTCTCAGGGGAGGTTGAACCCGAGTCATGTCTGCTGCCAGGAGTGTGGTGACTGCTGTTAAAAATGAAGATGAGGGGCGCCTCGGCTAAGTGTGCTCTCCCGCTGTCCCGTGTGCTCCATTATGGGTACCTGCCTTACCGCCGGCGCTGCAGGTGCACCTTGGGAGAGACGCCTGCACTTTATTAATTGAGTGCTTCTTGAGTAAATCCCAGCTCACCGACTGAAGTTTTTATTGATTGCATTAAAATTCCTTTCTGCGTGCCAACAGCTGAGCTCTTGCTCCAGGTATTCTCACCGGTAACCCTGGTTGTCTCCATCGTTTGATTTTTTTTCGGCTTAAATGGAATGCTTTCTTCAGATGACCTAGTTGCCCTGTAGACCGATGCCAGAATGAGAAGGGGCACCGAGCAGAAACTACTGAGGATACACAAGCTTTGCTTTTAATGGTGAACACCAGGGGGAGCTATAACTGAAATCGGAAGGCTTACGTGTCAGAGGGAGTCTTCACGTTTTCTTCTAGAAGCTTTTGGAATGAAAACCAAACTTGCAAATGCAGCATTTTTGGGAACCAAGCATGGGAGTCGGGGACACAGAAAACTGTCCCCTTTACTTAGACTGTAACCATAACCACTAAGGCTTTTCCGACTGGGATCCTAAAGCATGCAGTTTTTTATTGGGCCGAATGCATTCTTGGATATCTTCACAAAGTTTTATGAGCCTTCTATAATTGGCAATTTAGGTTCACACAGAGGGCTTTAGAAAGAGGCCCTCATGTAAACGATGTGCACCTTAATACTTAGTATTCATTTATTTTATCCATCCCAGCCATCCATTTTTGGACCTGCTTAACCACAAGGCAGGAACTAACACAAGGTCCTCACTTGGTCAAATCTGAGTCACCAATTAACCTAATGCACCCACACCTATCTTTGAGATGTGTAAAGGAATGTCAGAAAACCCACACAGACACATTGGGAGAACATGCAGACCCCACACAGATAGTCCCTGCACAGGATTGGAGCCCCAGATGTGAGACAGCAGTTCTACCAACTGCACCACCATGCCACTCTCATTCTAGCGTGACCGTATTCTAGTTTACAGGGGCACAACAATCAGGACTGCTACCTCCAAATTAGGGGTTTGAACTTGAATCTGGGGTCTGCATATTTTAAGGGTACGTCACATTAGACAACTTATCCAGTCGTAGCCTTCATTTACATAATCGTAGCCAGACAGAGGCAGTTGGTGGCCCGCCCCCATAAGGCCAATGGCCTAATGTGACATATGAATGAACACATTAATGGAAGCTACCATCGCTGACTTTCTGCTTTTACCCTCTGCTGGCCATTTAAGGAAGCAAATGTCCCATCAGACCATTGTTCTCCCCGTGTTCGTGTGGCGTTTCCTCCTAAAGTCCAAAGACACGACTGGCCTCTGTGTATGTGTGTGTGTGTGTGTGTGTGTTTTCATCCTGTGGTGGTCAGGCATCCAGTCCAGGTGGTGTTCCTGCCTTGTGCAAGTATCTTGCTAGGATAACCTACCTTGGATAAGCAGGTTAGGGAAATGAATGGCTGAATAATTAATGGAAGCTACCATCAATGACTTTTTGTGCTGCCCTCTACTGGCAATTTTATGAAGTAAATGTCCCATCCATCCATCCATCCATCCATCCATCCATCCATCCGTTTTCTTTCCGTGCCTTATCCACTAAGCTCTAAACTTCAATATTCTTGTGTCCATAACAGAAGAGGAGTTTGTATGTTCTCGCCGTGTCCATGACAGTTTCCTCCCAAAGTGCAAAGACATGAAGGTTAAGTGGACTGACGTTGTTAAATTGGCCCCTGTGTGCTCTTTTTTAGTGGTGGGCTGGCATCCTGCCCAGGTGTTGTTCCTGCCTTATGCCTGATACTTGCCAGCTGCCCTGTGACCCTGCCCTGGATAAGCAGGTTAGGAAAATGAATGACTGAATAAGTTAATGGAAGCTGCCATCAATAACTTCTTGCATTTGCTCTACGCTGGCCATTTTATGAAGTAAATCTCCCATCCATCCATCCATCCATTTTCTTTACCCTCCTTATCGACTAATCTGTAAACTCAAATATTCTTGTGTCCATAACTGGCAGAAGTAAGAGTCGGCAGGTCCTCTGAGTGTCCATGAGGGTTTGATCCCACATTGCAAAGACATGAAGGTTAGGTGGATTGGTCTTGTTAGGTTGGCCCATCTGTGTGAGGACTGCCACCATATGCCTGCCTTGTGCCTGACATTTGCTGGGGTAGACTTCAGCTGACAACTACCAAACCCTGCCCTGGATAAGCAGGTTAGGAGAATGGGTGGATGGATGGATGGATGGATGACTGAGTAAGCTCATGGAAACTACCATCATTGACTTTTCAGTTTTGCCCTGTGCTGGCCATTTAAAGAAGTACAGTAAATGTCCCATCAGGCTAATCTGTAAACTCCAGTATCCTTGGGCCCACAGCTGTCAAAAGGAGGAGTTTGCATGTTCTCCCCATGTGGGTTTAACCCCAGATTGCAAAGACGTGAAGGTCAGGTGGATTGACGTTGTTAAACTGGCCCATTGTGTGTGCCCACCACGGTCCAGGTGTTGTTCCTGCATTATGCCCGAATCTTGCTAGGATGGGCTAAAGGAGCTCAGTGACCCTGCACTGGAGAAGCAGGATATTAAAAAGGATGCATGGCTGGCTGGCTGAATAAATTAATGGAAGCTATCATTGATGACGTTTTGCTTTGGGCCATTTTATGAAGTAAATGTCCCACCCAACCCATCCATTCATTTTCTTATACCCACCTTATCCCCTAATCTGTAAACTCCAATATCCTTGTGCCCATAGCTGCCAGAAGGAGGAGTTTGCAGGTTCTTCCCATCTCCGTGTGGGTTTAACCCCACATTGCAAAGACATGAAGGTTTGGTGGATCGGCACTGTTTAATTGGCCCATTTGTGAGTTCACCATGTGAAGGACTGGCGCCCTGCCCAGGTGTTGCTCCTGCCTTGTGCCTGAATCTTGGCTCCAGCTGCCCCGTGACCCTGCCCTGGATAAGCTGGTTAGGAAAAAGAATGGATGGATGGATAGGTTAATGGAAGCTATCATCAATGACATCTTGCTTTAGTCCTGTGCTGGCCACTTGATGAAGTAAATGTCCCACCCATCCATTCATCCATTTTCTGTATCCACCTTATAGACTTATCTGTCAGCTTATGTTGATCCTGCCGTACACCTGATGCTTACTGGGTGGGCTCCAGCCTCCCCATGGCCCCACTGTATTCTTGGTAGGAGTTTGCACGTTCTCCCGGTGTCCATGTGGGTTTAATTGCACAGTCAAAGACATGAAGGTTTGGTGGATGGACACTGTTAAAATGGCCTCACCATGTGACGGACTGGCACCCTGTCCAGGTGCTGTGCCAGTTTTGCCCCCCAGTGTTTGCTGGGAAAAGCTCCAGCTAAACCCTGCCCTGGATACACAAGTTAGGAAAATGGATGGACGGATGGATGGCTGAATAAACTAATGGAAGCTGCCATCGTTGATTTTTGGAATTTGCCCTGTGCCCGCCATTTTAAGAAGTAAATGTCCCATCAGAGCAGTCTGCAAACCCAATCTTGTGTCCATAATCGGCAAGAGGTTTCAAAAGTTAGGTTGGTGCAGTGGTGGCATCAAGCAGACTGGAGTTCATGTCCTGGGAGCTAACTGCGTGGAGTTGGCATGTTCTCCCCGTGTTCGTGTGGCGTTTCCTCCCAAATTCCAAAGACATGACTTGTCACTTGTGTACATAATTAAGAAAGGGTTTTAAAACCTGGGGTGGTATAGTTGTGGTGCTGCTGCTTTGTAACAAGGAGACTGGACCTCCTGTCCTGGGTGCCCCCCTGCATGGAGTTTCTTCCTCACATAATCTGAATAGACATTAAATGTGTGTGCGTTCACCTCACCCTGTCATGTCACCCTGTGCCCAGGCATTGATCCTGCTGTCCACCTGATGCTTACTGGGTGGGCTCCAGCCTCCCCATGGCCCTGCTCTGGATGATTGGGTTTAAAATGGTGTATCTCGACCTTTGTGGCACCGTGACCCACTTTTTCTCATGTACAGTAAGCACGTGAAGTGAGCATGATCGTCAGAGTCGGTTTGGTGGAGATGGAGGGTTTAAAAACAATGTGTTTCGGACCACTTTTTAAGTTCCTGGTCTGGCTGGGCATTGTTTACCATTTTTAATTTTCTTTAAATCGAGTTACAGTCACCATCCATGGCTGCTGAAATCGGATTTTTGCCATCCAGTGTGTTTCGGGCCATCAGTGAAATTGCAGTAAGAATGGGACGGGATTGGGGGGGTGGGGGGGCGTTCCACACCGGTGAAAAAGAGCTCTTTGTGTTTGAGAGCTTGAGCCCGAGCGGCTTGCTTTTCAGCCATTTGGAATGCCATGTGGACACGGATTAAAAAGGGGAGCGACGGCTCCGGCACCTTAACACCCTTTGGGGGGGGGGGGGGGGGGCGCTTGGCCCCCTGCATCTACTCGGGGGATTAAACTTTTCTGGCAATGTCTGCAGGCCGATTGGGCTTTTCGTTTAGCGTTTGAAGCCCTGGCTGACTTTCTTTTCATGCTAGTGGAGTGTTTCCCTCTCTTTACCCCCAAATGTCTCTTTCATTTGTATCATAAAACCCACCCAGCGTCCCCTACCTCCATTAACCAGAGCTGACAAAACATAGCATTAGACTCAATCTTCGGATTAGGAGTGTTTATCCCTTATCTGCTTTGAAGCTGCAGTTTCCTGTTTAAAAAAAAAAAGAAAAAGAAAAAAAGAAGCCAAATCCGAAATTCTTCACCACAGAGAACCCCTGGGGGGCACCTGAATGCCGGAGCCTTAGGTGCACCGGGGAATAAAATCTGCACATACTTGGGAGTGCCAGCCCAGCTTCAACCCAAAGCAGAATGCCCTTTGCTGTTTCTCTTTTTGTTTTTTTTACAAAATGCCCAGCATTCCCTGATTAATGTCGTCCCCTCGGTTAAAAATGTCCACTCTTTTGTAATTCTGCAGGAAAAAAAAAATATGCAGCCAAAGGTTAAGCCTCTGGGAGACGCTGGAAAGTGGCAGCGCAAAGCCATCTTGTTGACATCAAAACAGCCGTTCTGCAGATTGGGGCCCGTGTGTGTCTGGCGAGCTGACTTGTGGCGGGGTCACGACCTGGGGAGGGAGGGGGGACACCCTGGTTTCGTACTGCTGATGTCCACTTAGCCATTTATTCCTTTGTCATGCTTTGCTTTATTTTTGTTTTTATTGCTGTCAAGTGCCTCAGTTTACCCGGTCTGTGTGTCCTGTGGTGGCGGGTGGTCCATCCATTAAGGATGAGACTGGACTCACCAAGCAGTGGCACGTTTTGATACTTTGTGCTGTCATGGTGACCTTCTCATTTGGAATAACAGGGGTGGGGTCGGGTATCCCTAAAGATCTGTAGGATACACACAATTTATGCCTAATAGTAGTGAAGGTAAAGGAGTGGGGTCCCCCTTTGAGGTACAAATGGATATGTTGTTGTAATAAATAATGTGGTCTGAACTGACTGAACTATGTACCACTACAAATACATTAACTACCAGTCGTTATAGTCAGGGATGTGGAGTTGGTACTCAAATCCTTCAACTCCAACCCTTGACTCCTCAGTTTAAGATATCACTAACTCCAGCTACAACTCCTAAACTTATACTACCACCGACTCTGACTCCAATTCCTAAATTTATGATACCAATGACTCCAACTCTGGTTCCAAGTCCTAGGTTTATGGAACCACCAACTCTGACTCTGACTCCAACTCCAACTCCTAAATTTGTAATATCACTAACTCTGACTCCCGCTCCTCATTTTATGGTACCACTGACCTCAACTCCAACTCCTAAACTTATACTACCACCGACTCTGACTCCAATTACTAAATTTATCATACCAACCACTCCAACTCTGATTTCAGTTCCTACGATTATGGAACCACCAACTCTGACTTTGACTCCGACTCCAACTCCTAAACTTATACCTAAATTTATGGTAACACTGACTCCAATTCCAACTCCTAAACTTCTAGTACCACCAACTCCGACTCCAATTCCTAAACCTATACTACCACCGACTCTGATTCCAATTCCTAAATTTATGATACCAATAACTCCAACTCTGATTCCAGTTCCTAAGTTTATGGAACCACCAACTCTGACTCTGACTCCGGCTCCAACTCCTAAACTTATACTACCATCAACTCTGACTCCAATTCCTAAATTATGGTAACGCTGACTCCGATTCCACTTCCAACTCCTAAACTTCTAGTACCACCAACTCCGACTCCAATTCCCAAATTTATAGTAGCAACAGCGCCAACTTTGATTCCAATTCCTAAATTTGTAATACCACTAACTCTGACTCCCGCTCCTCATTTTATGGTACCACTGACCTCAACTCCAACTCCTAAACTTATACTACCACCGACTCTGACTCCAATTACTAAATTTATCATACCAACCACTCCAACTCTGATTCCAGTTCCTACGATTATGGAACCACCAACTCTGACTTTGACTCCGACTCCAACTCCTAAACTTATACCTAAATTTATGGTAACACTGACTCCAATTCCAACTCCTAAACTTCTAGTACCACCAACTCCGACTCCAATTCCTAAACCTATACTACCACCGACTCTGACTCCAATTCCTAAATTTATGATACCAATAACTCCAACTCTGATTCCAGTTCCTAAGTTTATGGAACCACCAACTCTGACTCTGACTCCGGCTCCAACTCCTAAACTTATACTACCATCAACTCTGACTCCAATTCCTAAATTTATGGTAACGCTGACTCCGATTCCACTTCCAACTCCTAAACTTCTAGTACCACCAACTCCGACTCCAATTCCCAAATTTATAGTAGCAACAGCGCCAACTTTGATTCCAATTCCTAAATTTGTAATACCATCAACTCTTGACTCCAATTCCTAAATTTATGGTAACGCTGACTCCGATTCCACTTCCAACTCCTAAACTTCTAGTACCACCAACTCCGACTCCAATTCCCAAATTTATGGTAGCAACGGTGCCAACTTTGATTCCAATTCCTAAATTTGTAATACCACCAACTCTGACTCTGACTCCAACTCCAACTCCTAAACTTATAGTACCAACTCCAACTTCTAAATTCATAATACCACTAACTCCGACTCCAGTTCCTAAATTTATGGTACCAACGACTCCAATTCCTAAATTTATGGAACCATGAACTCTGACTCCAACTCCAACTCCTAAATTTGTAATACCACCGACTCTGACTCTGACTACAACTCCAACTCCTAAACTTATAGTACCAACTCCAACTTGTAAATTTATAATACCACTAACTCCGACTCCAATTCCTAAATTTATGGAACCATGAACTCTGACTCCATCTCCAACTCCTAAATTTGTAATACCATTGACTCCAACTCCAATTCCTAAATTTATGGTACCAACAGCTCCAACTTTGATTCCAACTCCTAACTTTATAATACCATCGACTCTGACTTCGACTCCATCTTCTAAACTTACAGTATAGCACCAACAACTCTGACTACAACTTCTACATTTCTAATAACACTAACTCTGACTCCAGTTCTAAATTTACAACTCCACTTTGATTCCAACTCCTAAATTTGTAATACTACCGACTCCAACTTCTAAACTTATAGCACCAACTACTCCAACTACAACTTCTAAATTTATAATACCACTAACTCTGACTCCAGTTCCTGAATTTATGGTACCAATGACTCAGACTCTGATTCTAATTCCTAAATTTATGGAACCATCAACTCCGACTCCAAATCTTCTGTTCCTCAGTTTATGGTACCACCAGCTCTGACTCCTCTAATTTTAATTCAACTAATAATATTTACTATGTTGATTGAAAGCACACAACATACAAGATACAAGGCATTTCGTCACTGCCAAGTACAGCCTCTAACACTTTAGAATTCAAACGCTGCAAGTATCTTTTTTAAATTTGATGCTCTTGTGGGTGCCTAAGACATTGCTGTAGATCTTAGTGTTAATATTTGCGGTGCACCATCTGTTGGAATGTATTTTTAATGCATGTAGTAATAAAATGCATTGTGACAGCTCTGCTTCGTTGATGAGCCAATCAAATTGGACACATTCAATAATCGGTGATCTCATGAGACATGCCAAGTCATTTGCGTCTTTCTCATTGCGCCCATTTCTTGTTCTCATAAACAAATCTTACATGATGGTTATGGTTGGGGTTGTGGAAGTGTTAATTATCTCAGGAGCAATGACGGATATCGAGTGGGCGTGTTGTGTAGAACTGTGGGCTGAGTAGATCATGTGACATAGACATCCAAACTGATTGGCAGGCCAGCGGACCTCCTGAATCAGAGGGGTTGCAGCTAGACCCTTCTCTCTGCTGTAGGGGTACACCCTTAGAATTGGTCGCCATAGAAAGTCCATGTGCTTTTGCTGCTAGGTGTGACTCAGTTGAAAATTGAGCCTGGATCACAGTACATATGAGGCAAGCACTGCTAACCACTGCGCCACCCTAAATTTGTTTTGATATTTGGAGCACTCAGGGTGGCACAGTGATTGTTTCTGTCCTGGCTCAGTGATAACCAATTTATATTTTCTACCTCCACATCATAACAATTGTCCATCTATTCATTTTATGACTAATTTTATCTATTCCGGGACCAGTAGGAATTGCAGTAGCATCAGAGCCCAGCATGAATGGGGTGCAAGTTCAATGTAGGGCACAGTCACACACTCACACATGGGGGCCACCTTAGCGTTATCAACTAATTCACCCAACGCTCAAGCCTTTGGGATACAAGAGGAATGTGGTGAGGATGGAGAAAACCCAAAGAGATGCAGGAAGTATGGGCAAGCTCCACACAGAAAGGGACAAGAACGTGAATTGAACCTAAGCGTGAGTCACGATTCCATGCCATGACTCTTTGAGGGTCTTAGAAACTGGAGGTGGCAACGTTTTACCGATATTTTCATTGCTAAACCGTTAACATTGTTCTTTTTGAGATCCTGGTGGTAAAGCAGATCTGTTCTCGTCCTTATTAAGGAGCTGGCAGCGGTGTTATCCAGCTGCAGAAACCAAACTGGAGAGAAGCTGCCAGGAGCTTTTATCTGGTTGAACTGGATCAGTTCAGTGCCATAAATATTTGATCTCTCCCCTTTGCCAGCTAAGATATAACATTTCTCATGGAAGTCCGTGGGAGCCATTAGTGGTTTGGTCACCTCATTGGAAAGCTTGCTGCGTTCAAATACGAGTGCCAGCTATCTCGACGAAGAACCTCCATGCCAGGATTTCCCACCCGCAAATGTCTCCGAAACTGCTCCCCCTACACCTAAATAGCACAGGGTGATTGCAGGCTTCACGGCTTGGCCGGATGGAGGTTAAATCACACCCTCTCATTAAAATCCACAATATGGCATCGATCGCTAGTTCTGTTTCGGTTCTTTGGTGATCCCACCAACTGCCATCCCCCTCATTCAGGGTTCATGGAGTTAATAATAATTCTTTGCATTTATATAGCGCTTTTCTCACTACTCAAAGCGCTCATCAATTGCAGGTTAAGGGCCTTTCTCAAGGGCCCAACAGAGCAGAGTCCTTATTGGCATTTACGGGATTCGAACCGGCAACCTTCCGATTGCCAGTGCAGATCCCTAGCCTCAGAGCTAACAGTTAGGTCTTCTATATTGATACCTAGGAAATTTCTTCGGTCATTCAAATTTGGAAAACTGCTCATTCGAGTTAATAGCACTGGAATGGAAGGCAGGGACCACCAACCCTGGACATGAGAGTCTCTGAAGCCGACATCGCATAGTCAGAGGGGATGTCAAGCTGGACGACTGTGCTGATCTTGCTGCCTGAAGATGTCAGGTGACACCCCTAGAAGTCACAGGGTATGTCAGATGACATGAGTTTCACATTTCTAAAGTATTGTGAGAACCCCCGCTTTGATTGGACAGAGCAGAGTTGTGCAAAGACGGCAAGTTCAACCGCCGTCTCGGCCTTGTTGTGGTAGGTCAAACTAGAGACGTTGGGGCAAATGAATCGCTCCTCTCTTTTGGAGGCCCCGTGTTCCTCGTTCCTTGTCGCTTCATCAACATGCGTGGTACTTCTGGCTGAGCGCTCCTTGGTTGTCAGCTCTCTCACGCACACACAGAGCCCTAACCCTTACGACTTAACATCCAGATCTTGTTGGGGGAAGACTCTCACAGACTGGGTGGAGTGAGTCCGATGAAATGACTGGCAGTGCCACCACTCCCTCTGACGTGCTAACATCATGCAAAAGACAGAAAAAGTCACATCATGTGACGGGCACACGCCTAAAGTATCACGCTAGATATAAAATCCAGCGTCTGTCTGTCTGTCCGCTTTTCACGAGAGAACTACTTAACGGATTTAGATCTTTTTTTTTTCTAGAATTTGCTTGAACATTCCGGTTGATTTTGCGACTTCTCTCATCGTGCTAAGTATCAGAGTTTTCTTGCGGTTTCCGATTTATTCCAAGGATCTGAGAGAGAGGGGGTGGGCTGAGGGGAGGGGGTCGGGGCCTCAGGAGTAGGGAGCTGGGCGGGGCCATCCTCACTCACGCGCCAGCCTGGGGGCGTATCTTACATCCGTTCAGCTAGCGAATGAGAGAACTACTCAACGGATTTAGATCGTTTTTTGTTTCTAGAATTTGCTTGAACATTCCGGTTGATTTTGCAACTTCTCTCATCACACTAAGTATCATAGTTCGCTTGCTAACACCCGAGGCAGAGGCTGCGGGGCCAGGGGAGGGGGAAGCGTGACGTCAGGAGTTGGGAGCCGGGCAGGGCCCTCCTCACTGTCCTGTTTCACTTCAACATGGGTGAAGCCACGAGGGACAGCTAGTATTTTATAAAATTGATATGCGAGGGTGGAGTTTGCATGTTCTCCCCGTGTCTGCGTGGGTTTCCTCCGGGCGCTCCGGTTTCCTCCCACAGTCCAAAGACATGCTGGTTAGGTGG
Source organism: Erpetoichthys calabaricus (assembly GCF_900747795.2). Classification (NCBI taxonomy): domain Eukaryota; kingdom Metazoa; phylum Chordata; class Cladistia; order Polypteriformes; family Polypteridae; genus Erpetoichthys; species Erpetoichthys calabaricus. The sequence goes on along the minus strand of NC_041404.2, from coordinate 149,090,103 downwards.
ATTGGCGATTCTAAATTGGCCCTAGTGTGTGCTTGGTGTGTGGGTGTCCTGCGGTGGGTTGGCACCCTGCCCGGGATTGGTTCCTGCCTTGTGCCCTGTGTTGACTGGGATTGGCTCCAGCAGACCCCCGTGACCCTATGTTCGGATTCAGCAGGTTGGAAAATGGATGGATGGATGATATGCGAGGTGGTTATGAATAACATGGGGGGGCGCTTTGGTAGAAAATCTCAGGGCCATCTTAACAGCATCATAGTAGTGCGCTGGGACCCCTGTTTTGATAGCAAAATAAAAACTTACATAGGCATCAGAAACCTTGTGGACCCTTATACTCCTGGGGCCCCCAGCCAGTGCCCAGTGTGCCCATACGTTACGACGGCCCTCAATGACTACCGAAGTGATGGCGTATGCCATGAAGGGCAGACAAGTCACTCCTGTCTGAGTGCAGGCAGACCCCGGTGACTCCTCGGCCTCACATTTTTAACTTTGAGGCAGCAGCCATGCACCTACATACATACACATGCAGCTTCCTCTGCCCTTCTCACCAGGCTGGAGGTTTCCAGCTGACAGACACACTGGATTCACGTCGAGGGTCTCAGGTAGCCCACTAGCAGCGACATAAAGACGGGAGGAAGTTCTAGGCAGTCGATGAACTTTTGCATTTGTAATATGAGGAGACGAATTGTTGACCTTCCATGCCTTAGCGCCCCCCACCTCCCCCTTAACCCAAGTCCCATCCCACCAGCATGTAATTGCTCATTCATTTACTCACCGTATTTACAAACATCTAAAGCTCCTAAGTCAGGAGCTGGAAACCGATTGCTATTAAAACGCACATTTCGTTTGCAACAAAAGCCCCCTTTTTACCTCATTGGGGGGGGGGGGGGGGGTATCTTAAAGCCTGTTTGCTCGCTGCCTCCTGATTTAAATCCCATTGTGTGTGTGTGTTTTTTTGTTTTGCCTAGCGAGCCCTGAAACCTTCTCTCCATGTCATGTTGACTCTTGCAGGGAACTGGCAGGATGTCCCCTCGCTCCTTTATAGAGCGCGATTTATTCTGGATTTAATTATAGTGATTTAAGCAATACATTCTTCACCAGCAGATGTGTTTTTTTTAACCCCCCCCCCCCCCCCCCCCCCCACCATCACACACACAAACCCACCCACTCCCCCATTAGGCATTCTTTCAGGGAAGGCTTCATTTCTTTGTTGGCCTTCTTTTTCACTTCAAAGTCTGCCTGTGCTGTTTTCGCACTGATTGATATCTTTGCTCGTGTGGGTGGACTGTGATCCAACCGCCCTCTTTATTTCTCAATCGACGATAATGCCGGACTTGTGTCTTGCATGGCTCGAGCAGCAAACCATCATTGCGGATTGAAATTATGGGGGAACCCAAGTGCACACACTAAAGCCCAATGAGACACTTGAGGTAACAATGTGGTGTTGTGGCTAAGGCTTTGGACTTCAAAAATCCCACTACTGACACCTGTGTGACCCTGAGCAAGTCGCTTCATCTGCCAATTGGAAAAACAAAAGAAACGGCGTCAGCTAAAAAATAATAATAATAGGCTGTGCGGTGTAGTGGCTAAGGCTTTGCACTGCTTCAAAACCCAGAGGTTCTGGGTTCAAATCCCACGACTGACACCTGTGTGACCCTGAGCAAGACCATTCATCTGCCGCTGGTCCAATTGGAAAAACAAAAGAAATGGAAACCGATTGTCTCTCAGATGTTGTAAGTCACCTTGGATAGAAGCGTCAGCCAAAAAGTAATAATAATAGGCAGTGGAGTGTAGTGGTTACGACTGTGGATTTCTTCAAAACCCAGAGGCTGTGGGTTCAAATCCCACCACTGACACCTGTGTGACCCTGAGCAAGACCATTCATCTACCAATTGGAAAAACAAAAGAAATGGCGTCAGCTAAAGAGTAATAATAATAGGTAGCGTGGTGTTGTGGCTTTGGCTGTGGGTTCAGGTCCCACTAATGCCACTGTGTGACCCTGAGCAAGTCACCTGACCTGCCTGTGCTCCAACTGGAAACAGTAAAGAAATGCAACCCGATTGTATCTCAAATGTTATATGTCATCTTGGATAAAGGAGGCAGCCAAATAAAAATAAGAAGAAGTAAAAGATAAAGAAGAAGAGGATGAAGAACTGTAAGGAATACTAGGCAGTAGGGTGTAGTGGTTAAGACTTTGGCCTCCTTCAAAACCCTGAGGCTATGAGTTCACATCCCACCACTGACACCTGTGTGACGCTGAGCAAGTCAATTCATCTGCCAATTGGAAAAACAAAAGAAATGGCGTCAGCTAAAAAATAATAATAATAGGCTGTGCGGTGTAGTGGCTAAGGCTTTGCACTGCTTCAAAACCCAGAGGTTCTGGGTTCAAATCCCACCACTGACACCTGTGTGACCCTGAGCAAGACCATTCATCTGCCGCTGGTCCAATTGGAAAAACAAAAGAAATGGAAACCGATTGTCTCTCAGATGTTGTAAGTCACCTTGGATAGAAGCGTCAGCCAAAAAGTAATAATAATAGGCAGTGGAGTGTAGTGGTTACGGCTGTGGATTTCTTCAAAACCCCGAGGCTGTGGGTTCAGATCCCACTACTGACACCTGTGTGACCCTGAGCAAGTCACCTGACCTGCCTGTGCTCCAATTGGAAACAGTAAAGAAATGCAACCCGATTGTATCTCAAATGTTATACGTCATCTTGGATAAAGGAGGCAGCCAAATAAAAATAATAAGAAGTAAAAGATAAAGAAGAAGAGGATGAAGAACTGTAAGGAATACTAGGCAGTAGGGTGTAGTGGTTAAGACTTTGGCCTCCTTCAAAACCCTGAGGCTATGGGTTCACATCCCACCACTGACACCTGTGTGACGCTGAGCAAGTCAATTCATCTGCCTCTGGTCCAATTGGAAAAACAAAAGAAATGGCGTCAGCTAAAAAGTCATAATAATAGGCCATGCAGTGTGGTGTCTAAGGCTTGGAAGAACAAAAGAAATGGCAACCTGTTATGTCTCAGGTGTTGTAAGTCCATCCATTATCCAAACTGGAGGAAACCCACACAGACAAACTTCACACAGGGAAGACCCGGGAAGCGAACCCGGGTCTCCTAACTGCGAGGCAGCAGCGCTACCCACTGTGCCACCATGTTGTAAGTCACCTTGGATAAAGGCATCTGCCAAAACGTAATAATAATGCGTCATGCTAAGTGGCTAAGGCTTTGGTGTTCTTCAAAACCTGAAAGGCTGTGGGTTCAGGTCCCGCTAACGATACCTGAGCAGGTCACTTGAGCTCCAATTGGAAAACCAAAAGAAACTCGCCTTGGATAAAGGCATCAGCCAAATAAGTAAATGTAAACAGTTGTTTTGATTGACCAAATCAGTTGTCTAAGCTCAGAAGGTGGAACCTTAGGTTCCCATCCCAAGAGCCCCATTGAGGCTGACGTGTGTGACGAGACCCCAGTTGCACATCTAAAGTCAAAGTTGTCTTTTTGTTGGGTCCTGAAGTACCAAGGAGCCTCAGTATGGAAAAAACCCTGCCATGTCTAAGATTACAAGCTTCAAAAATGACCACATCCACCTCCAAAAGCCAAATTTGACGGCGGAATTGAAGACGTAAACATTGCCATGGGGTGGTGTATTGCTTAAAGGCACTGGATTTGTTATCCATTGTAATAATTGGTTGAACACATGGATCATTTTCAGCAGAATGAGAGATGCAGTTAAGTTCCAGAATGTCTTTTATGCAGTGTGCTCAGAGTGGTTTTTATTTTTGTGGTCATTGCAGATTACTGACTTACCAGCAGGGGGCAGCACACTGCGCTCCAATAGAGATGTTGCCTTTTTATCAGACAGGTGGATGCTGTGCATCATGGAAGAGGGTCCTTGTCTCTCTTTGCTTTGACTAAAGTGCAGCAGACCTCCAGTGCAATTAGCCTACTGACTTGTGTGTGTGTGTGTGTGTGCGTTTGACACCGAGACGTTTGAGGTAACAATTTTCCTTTGGCTTGATTGACTACAGAATGAGTTCACATCCCATAGTCCTGGCGGGCTAACTTGTGTGACGAGACCCCAATCACAGATATCTTTTTCTGGTGTCCTGAAGTGCCAAGCACCCCCAACATGAAACTCCAATATGAAAAGTCCCAAACTTCAAAAATTAGCACAATGACTAGCTGGAACATCCACCTCCAAAAGCCTATTTGACCAAATTCAACAGCGTAGAATTGAACTTTGCCATGGCAGGGTATTGCTTAAAGGGTTTGTTATCCGTTTGAATGACTGGGTGGACACGCCGATCATTTTCAATTGTGTTTTCCCACAGCAGAATGAGAGTTGCTATTAAGTTCCAGTATGTCTTTAAATGGACAAGGGTCCAGCTGCAAACCTCTGCTCCGCTGGACAGCCAATTGGATTGCAGGCTTTTGTCACTTGGTGTACTTGACTTGAGTCAGATAACCCTCGTAATAATGATAATAATACATTTTATTCATATAGCGCCTTTCCCATGCTCAAGATGCTAACCAGGCGTCATCACTGACGTGTAATATAAAGTGACAGTGGAGTGGAGCTCTGGAGGTCCACAGCTAGGCTCTATTGCTTTTATGCAGAGGATTTTTGCCGTTACAGTTTACTCACTTACCAGCAGGGGGCAGCACACTGGGCTTCAGTAGTTCACTTTTATTAGACAGTTGAATGCTGGGCATCATGGCAGAGGGTCGTTGTCTCTCTTTGCTTTATATGCGCTGCAGTTGAGCACTTTGACTACAGTGGAATGAGGTGGGGGGGGCTGCTGACACACCCTTGTGGCCTAAAAATCAATGAGACGCTTGAGGTAACAGTTTCCCTTTGGCTCGATTGGCCATAATAATTGGTGTTACCAAGGAAGGGGGGGGGACCCAATTTTACATCCCAAGAACTTGTGTGACGTGACCTGCCATTCCTCTTGCACATCTGAAGTCAAAGGTGTCTCTTTGTGCCATCCTGAAGGGTTTAGGGTAAAGTGCCAAGAAGCCTCACCACGAAAAGTCCCCGCCGTGACAGGAGACCAGCACTTCTTGGAAGCCAATGATGCTTTAAAACTGGAGCATCCATCCATCCATCCATTTTCCAACCCGCTGAATCCGAACACAGGGTCACGGGGGTCTGCTGGAGCCAATCCCAGCCAACACAGGGCACAAGGCAGGAACCAATCCCGGGCAGGGTGCCAACCCACCGCAGGACACACACAAACACACCCACACACCAAGCACACACTAGGGCCAATTTAGAATCGCCAATCCACCTAACCTGCATGTCTTTGGACTGTGGGAGGAAACCGGAGCGGCCACTTCCAAAAAAGCCTATTTGACTGCCGTCAATAGCCAGAATCGTGCATTTTACCATGGCAGCATACTGGCTAAAGGCACTGGATTTGTTCCTAGGATGGGTGATTGGAAGGACACGTGGATCGGTTTTAATCTTGTTTTTCCCACAGCAGAATGAGAGATGCCATATATGAGAGAAGCTCCAATGTGTCTTTTATGCAGCGCCCTTTTGGAGGGTTTTCACAGAGTTTGCAGTTTACTCACTCACCAGCAGGGGGTAGCATACAGGGCTCCAATAGAGTTTTAATTTTATTTGCCAAATGCAATTTCTTGTCGGTGGTGGGCTGATGCCCTGCCTGGGGTTTGTTCCTGCCTTGCACCCTGTGCTGGCTGGGATTAGCTCCAGCAGACCCCCGTGACCCAGTGTTAGGATATAGTGGGTTGGAGAATGACTGACTGACAATTTCTTGCATTAGGACTTTGTCATTTTTTGCATACCCTAACTTACTCTCCAGGGAGTTTTGGGGGACGGAGCGCAGGGTCCGCTATTTGTACAGCACCCCCAGAGCAATTACAGGTTAAAGGCCTTGCTCAAGAGCCCAGTGGAGTAGCCAGAATTTGAACCAGCAACCTTCGAGTTACGAGGCTAGACCCTTCAGCCAGAGAGTCACCACTCAGATGTCGATTTTTGAAGCTCGTGTTATTATACAGGTAGATGTTTAGCACTGCGGTGGGCTGGCGCCCTGCCTGGGGTTTGTTTCCCGGGGATTGGCTCCAGCAGACCCCCATGACTCTGTAGTTGGGATATGGCGGGCTGGGTAATGGATGGATGGATGTTGAGCATCGTGGAAGAAGGTCGCTGTCTCTGCTTTACAGTCACTGGGCAGATTATTAGGAACAGCTACATCCATATAGTTATCTGACCAGCCAATCACATGGCAGCAGCTCAATGCATAAAATCATGCAGATACAGGTCAGGAGCTTCAGTTCACGTTCATATCAAAATCATCTTGCAATACATCTTGTCTGAAGAAGGGGCCCGAGTTGCCTCAACAGCTTGCATATTGTAATCTTTTTAGGTAGCCAATAACAGGTAACATTTTGCTTGACTTCTCACAAGTGAAAAGTAAAATTGTTTAGCAGATTTTGGGGGTTTAAAAATTCTTTTTAGAAATGTATGGACACCCACCCCAATTTCGCTGCCCGGTAAAAAGAAAAAAATCAAATTTAAATGATGACGTGCACAGAATTTTATAAAACTGCTAGCATGGTGACTTTGGGACAAAAGAAGTGATTGATGAACGCAGCGTCCTAACTGGAGAGAGAGGTTAGGAGCACACACTGATACAGCGCATTGCTGCACCCACCACATGACAGACCAACTCAGGATCGCAGATTAGGACCTGAGTGCCAGCCAAACAACGGGTGACACCTCAGCACCACACTAGTTCAGATGGAGTTTAACAGTGTGAGGTCTTTAATGGTGGCTGGAGTGACAATTCTGCCACCAACCCCCAGGTTATTTCGAGCTGGATGCAGATTGCAGGACGGAGCAATTGCAGGTTAAAGCCCAATGTTTATGGGATTCGAACCGACAGCCTTCCACTTGCCAGTGCAAATCCCTACCTCAGAGCCACCACTCTCCCCCTAACTGAAGGGTTGTTGTGATTTAGTCATTTTTGTGGAGGGGTCCCTGGCGAGCAAAAGAGGTGACCAAGGGTAGAGGTTCAGTGACGGTGGCAAGGAAAAGTACGTGAACTCTTTGGAAATGACCACATTTATGTGTACATTTTATCTTCAAGTATGGTCTGATCATCATCTCATTTATAATTGTGAACAAACACCATCTTGTTTTAACGAATAATGCACAAATGGTCGTATTATTCTTGCATGGATACATCTTCCAAGCATCCACAGTGTAGGCTGGAAAAAGTCTGTGAACCCCAAGGCTGACAACAGAGGTGGGAGTTGGCAAAACTTGAAGTCCAACCAATGAAATGAAACTGGAGGTGTGGCTTAGAGATTCTTTGACCAATCAAAAAAAGATCAAACATTTTGAGTTTGCTTATCACAAGGCACATCTGCTGATGGAAGAATTACTGATTTGCCTAAAGCTGGATTGGGTTACAAAGACATTTCAAAGAGCTTTAGATATTCATCAGTCCATCGTTAGACAAACTGTGCTCTCCATGGAAGTGGGTGCCAAGTCAAAATGACTCAACAGGCACAACTCAGAATACTCAGTGAGATTAAAAAGTAACAGCTAAAAGAGCTTGAAGGAGTCACTGGGACATCTCTGTTATTGAGTCCACCATACACAAAACAGATGAGGTGTCCATGGTAGAACAGCAAGGGGGAAGCCACTTCTCTACAATAATAAAAAAAAATTGCTGTTTAAATGAAGCATCTGCTGATATGAAGCGAATAGCGCTAATAAGAGATCTCAGAAGAGAAGAATTGTTGGCTTCCTAGAAGTCCGAAAGGCTTACAAATGATTGCCATGTTTAGATGTCCATTAGTCCACAATTAGACACACTGTGCATACATTAGTACTCTGGCTGCTCCCCCTAGAAGTGGGCACCAATGCTGAATGCTCAATGAGGTGAAAAATGACCCCAGAGGACCTGCTAGAGACTTGAAGGAATCACTGGTGCAGGTTAACATCTCTGTTCATCAGTCTACCATACGTAAAATGTTGAACAGGCGTGGTGTCCATGGCAGAACACCAGGGATAAAGCTGCTGCTCACCAAAAAAAAAAAAAAACACATGTCTGAAGATGACAGATGACCATGACAGTCCACAATGGAATTGGGAATGTTTTGTGGGCTATCGAATTGTTCAGGAAGAATATGGCATAAAATGTTCACCACATACCAACATGAAGACATCATGCCAATGGTGAAGTATGGTGGAGGGAGTAGCTTGCCATTCCAAGTTGATCGAGGTATCCTACTGGATAATAATAATCTACTACAGGGAATATCCACCTTTTGCAGTGGCCCAGTCAGAGTCCAAACCTTAAAACAATGGAGATGCTACAGAATGACCCTAAGAGAGTCGTTCACAGCAGACATTCTAAGAATATGGCTGAGCTCAAGCAGTTCTCTGAGGAAGAATGGTCCAAAATTCCTCCTGAACTTTGTGCAGGTCTGATCTGTAGCTACCAGAACCTCTTCTTAGCGGTCACTGCTGCCAAAGGTGGTCTAACCAGATATTAAATCCAAGGGGTCACTCACTTTGCAGTGGCCCAGTCAGAGCGCAGACTTAAAACCAATGGAGATGCTGTGGAAGGACCTCCAGCGAGCCTTTCAGACCAGGCATCCTAAGAATATGGCTGACCTGAAGCAATTCTCTTAAGGAAGAATGGTCCAAAATGTCTTCTGAATGTTGTGCAGGTCTAATCTGTAGCTACCAGAAGCTCTTCTTAGAGGTCATTGCTGCCAAAGGTGGTCCAATCAGATCTTAAATCCATGGGTTCACTTACTTTTCAGGGTCCCAGTCAGAGTCCAGACCTTAACCTAATGGAGATGCTGCAGACTGACCCTCAGAGAGCCGTTCACACCAGGCCTCTTAAGAAAATGGCTGAGCTCAAGTAGTCCAGTAAGGAAGGATGGCCCAGAATTCCACCTGAATGTTGTGCAGGTCTGATCTGCAGCTACCAGAAGCTCTTCTTAGAGGTCATTGTTGCCAAAGGTGGTCTATCCAGATATTACACCCAAGGGTTCTCTTACTTTTTCCACAGCACACTGTGAATGGTTCATCAGTTTGTTCAATAAAAACATCAAAGATTATAAATGTTGGTGTGACCTTAGCGTTAGTCCATTGTGTTTGTCCATAGTTGAGACTTAAGATGAACATCTGACCAATTAATGTAGAAAGCCGGGTCCTTCCACGGGGTTCACATACTTTTTATTGCCACTGTAGATTGGTACAGAGCAGAGTTAGGTCCAGCGGGCAGCTTCCAGGGGTCAAATTAGTAGGAAGACTTAGCAGGGCCATCTTAACATATGGGCACAATGGGGGCGGCTCGGTGGCCCCAGGAGCATAGGGGCCCATTATGTTTCTGATGTCTATGTATGCCAGCATACTATTTTGCCCCAGGGCATATAATGCTGTTAAAATGGCCCTGAGGAAAAGAGGTCTTCCTTATGCCAGGGTGGTTGGGCTACTTCTCCTGCCTATTACTTTTCAAGGGTATTTGGCACATAGACTGAGTTTAGTTTGCCCCTGCATACCCACATTGGCATTTTCTCTTGCTCTCTAATTTCCTTGGAGGCTGTCAGCTGGACCTATCTTGGCTCTGTGCCCTTGTCCCTGGTAATCTCTTGCCAGTCATGCAACCAAAAGCACAGAATTACTACTTTAGATTGGCGTCAAAGAAAATCTCAATGGATATTATGGCAGACGGCCGGAGCCCTAACTCGGCCGGGACACCCAGAGTATGGAAGAGGGGGGAGAGAGTATTTACAAGACAGTGGACAGCACCCCTTGGTTTGCAGCAGGGCCACGGATTGTGAGCATGGAAGCTCAGGGGGTGCCTGGACTTTTACATGGGTCCTATCCAGGTGTGGTGGAAGTGCTGCCGGAAGAAGCTCATTGGGAACCTGGAGTCCTTCCGGGTGCCCAATAAAAGGAGCCAGTCATCACCACTCAATGGCCTGAGTCGGGATGAGGAAGACTAGGCTCTGGAGGAGGAGTAAAAACGGAAGGACTGGCAGCAAAAAGGACTGTGGCATGGGCTGGTGCCGGACTGTGTTTAAATAAATAAACCGTGTGCTGTGTGGCAAAGTCGTGTCCTGCCCGTTTGTGTCAGAGATAGGGCGGCTATACGTGCCCAAGTCTTCACAACATTTAACACAAGAATCCCCCAGACGTGCATAAGAGGAACCCACTGGTACAAGCAGACTGCCCCCCCCCCCCCCCCCCCCCAAAGTCTCTCATACCTCACTCCCCGCACACCCACTCATGTTGTTAGTCGAAATTTGTTAGGCCCTCATTCCAGAGCAGTGAGCCGTACCTTTCTCGGCACATTTCTGTCAGCACTAATCTCCTGTTTGTTATGGTCAGGGGAGCGTTCAGCGTTTAATCCCCCAAATATTGACAAGTTAAAGTGCAGTTGCATAGAGGTGGGCGCTAAGAGACTCTTAACCCAGTGAATATGCGGCTTCTTCTCCACACGCTGATGCCACTTGCACTTCCGCACATCAAAGACCGGCCTCTGTGATCCGAGCTGGAATTAGTGTCAGGCCGTGCCATGGCGTCCAGGGTGAAAGGTCAGGGTGTATCCATGCCCAGGTCCAGCTCTCTGAAGACAGCAAGCGTCTATTGGTAACAGCTTGATGTTTGGATGATCGGATTCAAACAGACATTTTAAAACTGCAGAATGGAAAAGCAAAGCGTAGAAAACAAACTCGGAATGGGAAAAAAAAAAAAAACGACGTGTTAAACAAGCTGTTTCCTCTGTCCTTTTGTTAGGGTTTCCTGGCCAGCTTGTGTTCACACCACTGAAACAAATTTCTGATGACCTGGTTGACACTGCACTGCCATCTGACAGCTTCAGAGATGGCTGCCCATTCATTGTGTGTGTGTGTGTGTGTGTGTGTGTGTGTGTGTGTGGGTGGGTGTGCGTATGTGGGTGTGTGTGTGTATTTGGTTCTCCCTTGCCCTCCCTGTGTTCACATCTCTAAGACCTGCATGTTAGAATAAAGACGAGTGAGAGCGTTCTACGAGGAAGAAACCTCCCATCAGCCATTGCTTCCTGCTTTGCACCCAAAGCTGCCAGGACAGAGTTTGGATGGACCTGCATTTTAGGAATGAATGAAGTTACAACACGTCTGTCAGTTTTATGAAGCCATTGATTAAAGTCAACAGTCCCAGGAGATCCCAGCAGCTCTCAGAATGGGAACGGGCACCCCGAGAACCAGAGAGAGAGACATAAAACGACATAACTAAAACTAGAAGTGCCACGGCCAATGCCAATTGGTGTCATATGTCTTTAAATCTTTAATCATTTGATCATTGTTCAAATTGCCAATTTTGTTGCAACTGTGAAATTCTATTCAGAAAGCATGGTGGATCAGTGCTAAAATTTTGATTACAGTTCTGATGTCAGCTTTTGGACCATGTACCATGGCGGCTCCAAAGCAAATAACGACAAAACCTCATCTTACTGCAGCCTCCCTGATGTGCAGCAAAGTTGCTCACCTTCCTGCTCCTTAGGGACAAGCTGACAGAGATGGGAGTAGACTCATACTTGGTGGCATGGATCATGGACTATCTTACAGACAGACCTCAGTATGTGCGTCTCGGGAACTGCAGGTCTGACATTGTGGTCAGCAACACAGGAGCGCCGCAGGGGACTGTACTTTCTCCAGTCCTGTTCAGTCTATATACATCGGACTTCCAATACAACTTGGAGTCCTGCCACGTGCAAAAGTTTGCTGAAAACACTGCTATCATGGGCTGCATCAGGAGTAGACAGGAGGAAGAGTATAGGGACCTCATCAAGGACTTTGTTAAATGGTGCGACTCAAACCACCTACACCTGAACACCAGCAAAACCAAGGAGCTGGTGGTGGATTTTAGGAGGATCAGGCCCCTCATGGACCCCGTGATCATCAGAGGTGACTGTGTGCAGAGGGTGCAGACCTATAAATATCTGGGAGTGCAGTTGGATGATAAATTGGACTGGACTGCCAATACTGATGCTCTGTGCAAGAGAGGACAGAGCCGACTATACTTCCTTAGAAGGCTGGCGTCCTTCAACATCTGCAATAAGATGCTGCAGATGTTCTATCAGACGGTTGAGGCGAGCGCCCTCTTCTACGCGGTGGTGTGCTGAGGAGGCAGCATAAAGAAGAAGGACGCTTCACGCCTGGACAAACTGGTGAGGAAGGCAGGCTCAAATGTAGGCACGGAGCTAGACAGTTTGACATCCGTGGCAGAGCGACGGGCGCTGAGCAGACTTCTGTCAATCATGGAGAATCCACTGCATCCACTAAACAGTATCATCTCCAGACAGAGGAGCAGTTTCAGCGACAGACTGCTGTCACCGTCCTGCTCCACTGACAGACTGAGGAGATCGTTCCTCCCCCACACTATGCGACTCTTCAGTTCCACCGGGGGGGTAAACGTTAACATTATACAAAGTTATTGTCTGTTTTTACCTGCATTTTTATTACTCTTTAATATAGTTTATTATCAGTATGCTGCTGCTGCTGGAGTATGTGAATTTCCTCTTGGGATTAATAAAGTATCTATCTATCTATCTATCTATCTATCTATCTATCTATCTATCTATCTATCTATCTATCTATCTATCTATCTATCTATCTATCTATCTATCTATCTATCTATCTATCTATCCTACCTACTATGCTAAAATTAATTATCTATCTATCTATCTATCTATCTATCTATCTATCTATCCTACCTACTATGCTAAAATTAATTATCTATCTATCTATCTATCTATCTATCTATCTATCTATCTATCTATCTATCTATCTATCTATCTATCTATCTATCTATCTATCTATCCTACCTACTATGCTAAAATTAATTATCTATCTATCTATCTATCTATCTATCTATCTATCTATCTATCTATCTATCTATCTATCTATCTATCTATCTATCTATCTATCTATCTATCTATCTATCTATCCTACCTACTATGCTAAAATTAATTATCTATCTATCTATCTATCTATCTATCTATCTATCTATCTATCTATCTATCTATCTATCTATCTATCTATCCTACCTACTATGCTAAAATTAATTATCTATCTATCTATCTATCTATCTATCTATCTATCTATCTATCTATCTATCTATCTATCTATCTATCTATCTATCTATCTATCTATCTATCTGGTGCTCTGTACACGCCACTGCTCTATGCATAGCTGCCAAGTCCTCATTGTGGGGTGGGGGGGGGGGTGTCACGTGAACTTCCTATTGTGTCAAAGCAATAAGTGGGGGGAAGGGGGGAGGGGGAGTGGTCACCCATGAAGTCCCAATCATGCCAAACCAATAAGGAGGGGTTCCTGTGAAGTTCTGGTAGCACTGAAGCAATAAGGGGCAGGGTTCCTCGTCAAGTCCCATCACGTTGAAGAAGCCCGTGTGTTGTTTAATTTCATGAAGTGTAGAAAATGGAAGTCTCGAAAAAAATTAAATACTCACTTAGAGGATCTGTTCAAAACTTTTTTTTTTTAAATACTGCTCCTGCAGTTGTTGGCTGCTCTCTCTTTTTCTCTATGGTGGGGGGTCGAATTTGAATTGTTAAATTTGTCTTCACTGTATGGAACATTATCTGTTTCTAATTAAAATCAATAAAAATTGGTGCTGGGCAACAATTAAAGTTTTTAATCGCAATTAATCACATGATTGTTTGCAAATAATCGCAGACAATCACAACAATCACATTGCTGTGCTCAAAATTCACTATCGAACTCAAAAGTAGTGTACTGCGTGTATTTGGTTTGCAAACACTTTAAACAAATAAGGTGCTTTTTAACAGCAGTATTCCCTTTACCTAGTAGCAGTTAAAACCTTTCTTGTAAATCTCAACTCAAACATTAATGTAAACAAATTAAATATAAAACCAAAGTTTTTTTTGCCACTGCCAGGGTGTTAATGTTTATATCAAGTTTGTTATTGAACAACAAGTTACCCTCAGAGTCCAGAGTCACGATCACAACATTATAACAGGCACCTTCCGAGCGACAGCAAGTTCACATTTCAAAATCTGTTTTCTTTTTCATCTGAACAGATACCAGCAGAAACATTTTCTTTTATCAGGGAGCAGCATAAACAGTCTTATGTTCAGTAGCAACTCTTTGAGGGCTAATTGACAAGATGAGATTTTTTGGAAGATTTTTTCAAGTCCTGCGAGATGAGACTTTGGCCATGATATTTTGTCAAGTCCCGCCCTCCTCTCAGCCATATTGAACCACGTCCACGGTCCTCTCACCTCTCATTCGTGTGAATGCTTTTGACAGACACAGTTTCTGGGCTCTCAGCTCTTATAAATTTTTACGTTTTCCTCACTTTAAGTTCCCAATTAAAGAAGACTTATTATGTCCAAATCTTATAGAAAAATTTCATCCCAAAGGGTTATCAACAGAAGAAATTAGTACATGGGCAATCCTAGTACCGAGAAAACACACAGTCAACCGAATAAATGTGAAAATTGTCGATTGGTTACATAGCAATGACATGTAAAATTTTAACAGGTGACAAGAAAGGTAATGTGGTATATGTCCCACAGATAAGGAGATCTTGATATGCCATTCATATTAAAACGTTTACAGTTTCCCGTTCAAATAGCTTTTCCTATGACAACAAATCACAGGGGCAAACATTCGAAAAAGTCGGTTTATTTATGAGAGAGAAAGAAACGATATTCACTCACGGGCAGTTATATTGTTACGTTGTCACGATATAAGTTCAAACATGAATTCAAAATTCAATGCGATCTTGATGAAAAGTTAATTAGAAAAATGTTTTTACTGAGGTTTTACAGTGAAAGTGTTAGTTTAAAAAATATTAATTTCAAATCCAAACAGAACGAAAACGTATAACGCAACGAATACCTCTAACACAACATGAAACGTAATTTTCTTTCAATTTATTACGTTTTACTATTTTTTAATATGGTTAATTACTCGCTGTAATGTAAAATAGTTCTATTATGCATATGTAACAATTCCCATGAAAATAACAAACTGTTTAAATTGTACATCCGCTTTCCCATACGCGAGCGGCAGATCCGAGAAGTAGCTAACGCCACTTGGATGCTTTTCTACAACTGCAATAGCAAGGGTTCAGGAAAATGGCCGGTGGATTGAAAGGATAGCTGATGTTTACTTCTGGTACTGAAAAAAGCACCTTGATCATTGGAAAGGCGCTATATAAATAAAATGTATTATTATTATTATTATTAAAATTCTGAAAATTTTTTAAATTTTGGTTTTATTTAGTTGGTGCCCAAATGTGAATGACTGCTTCTGTCCCCCCAGCTCACACTTAACAGCATTTGGATATCGTTTTCATCTCAACACATCCTATCTTACTGCTGCTATTACTGTAACTTTGTTTTCCCAGATGTGAATTGCTGTCTGTTCTCAGCACCTTTAAAATAATCAACAAAAAAATGTCACACTTAAAATCACTCACATTGTTTTACTACATCCCTCTATTATTAAAGGAAATCTTAGGACAAGACTTTCTCAGAGATCATTTCAAGTCTCGCGAGATGAGACTTTTTGCCAAGAGATTTTGACAAGTCCCGCCCTCCTCTCAAACATTTACAACCACGCCCACAGTCCACTCACTTCTCATTCGTGTGAATGCTATTGTCAGACCCGGTTCCTGTGCTCTCAGCTCCCAGCAGGGTCGGAAAATAAAAGATAAAGAGTAGAAGACAAAGTAGAGCGTCGTAAAGAGGTAACCAATGGTCTGTAGTGCAGTGAAAGTGACACTGTGCTGTAAAAATGGTGCCGTCCTTCAGATGAGTCGTAAAGCTGAGGTCCTGACTCTCTGTGGTCATACCTAGGCATCCTTAATAAAGAGCCGGGTGTACCCCGATGTCCCACCTCAGCCTAGTCACTCTGGCCCCCTAATCATCCCCTGTCTCTAACTGGCTAACTGTCTCTCACCACTTCACCACCTAACAGCTAATGTGTGTTGAGTTATATTGGCACAAAAATGGCTGCCATTGCATCATCATGGATGTTACGCATCGGTGATGGTTGAAGTGGCTCCCCATTTGCTATCAAAAGTGCTTTCAGTAGTGAGAAAAAGCGTTATATAAATGTAAAGAGGTATTATCATTATGTTGATATTAAAGAAACCAAATCGCCTGAGGTGGGGCGGCACGGTGGCGCAGTGGGTAGTGCTGCTGCCTCGCAGTTGGGAGACCTGGGGACCTGGGTTCGCTTCCCGGGTCCGCCCTGCGTGGAGTTTGCAAGTTCTCCCCGTGTCTGCGTGGGTTTCCTCCGGGCGCTCCGGTTTCCTCCCACAGTCCAAAGACATGCAGGTTAGGTGGATTGGCAATTCTAAACTGGCCCTAGTGTGTGCTTGGTGTGTGGGTGTGTTTGTGTGTGTCCTGCAGTGGGTTGGCACCCTGCCTGGGATTGGTTCCTGCCTTGTGCCCTGTGTTGGCTGGGATTGGCTCCAGCAGACCCCCGTGACCTTGTGTTCGGATTCAGCGGGTTGGGTAATGGATGGATGGAAATCGCCTGAGGTTACCTAAAGAGAGGAACATCATTGTAGGACTTGGTCACACTAATCCTTACAGTAAATGGCCAGTGTTGGAGGGAAGCCATTCACCTTTGAGGATGGTTGCCGGCAAGTCCAAGTACTGAAGTCCAGACTAATTTGCCCACCACATCCTCATCCATTCTGCCCCCCTTAATCACCCCTGTCTCTAACTGACTAACTGTCTCTCACCACTTCACCACCTAACAGCTAATGTGTGGTGAGTCTCGTGGCACACAAATGGCTGTCGTCACATCATCCAGGTGGGTGCTACACATTGGCGGTGGTTGAAGAGGCTCCCCACTCACTATGTAAAGTACTTTGAGTAGTGAGAAAAAGCGCTATATAAATGTAAATAATTATTATTATTATTATTATGTCTCTTTATTATAATAGAAAAATCCTGGGACGAGACGAGACTTTTCAGCCTGGGACGAGACGTGACTTTTTCATGTCCTGCGAGACGAGACTTTGTGCCAAGAGATTTAACCACGCCGGGGGCGGAAATAAAAGACAAAGAGTAGATGACAAAGTAGAACGTCATAAAGAGGTTCAAAAACGTTGGCGCAATACTCATGCAGAGCAGGTTAGAGATAATGGAAGTACTAACATTCCAAAGTCTCAAAAAACTGGTAGTAAAGATTGCATTAGTGCTAACAAATGGAAATTATTACTCGGTGAAATAACGGAACAGCGAAAAAAGATCGAATATATGGACATAGGTGATATGACAGAAGTATGTAGATATTGTTTGGCTTTAAAGTTTAAGTTTGAGACTTGTAGATCGTCTAATTCGTGTTGGCATCAGGGAAAAGTAGTGTTTCTTCTCAATGAAGAGGCATATTCACGAGAATTAAAAGATTTGTTGTTTGGTGAAAGTGAAATCCACATACACGAACGGCAGAGACAAAGCGCCCGCACGGGGGTTGGCGAGTGAAGCGAGCAGGGGGCAAAGCCCCCTAGTAATAAATAAAGAAAAAAAAACCAAAGAAGTGATACAGAAAAGAAAAATCTGAAAAATCTGGGCATTCCAGTTATTTCAGTTAAGTAAACAATAAGAAGAAGCTCACTAGAAATGGCATCAGAATGTTTTTCATACACCGTGCAATAAGAGGTACACAGCCAGCCAGCATAAGCTTGATGTGCGAGAAGGAGAACATGCGAAGTGGCACAAAGTGGACGGAGCCATCGAGCTGTGAGTGAAGAGTGCAGTGGTGAACGGTGGCTAACTCACAGAGTTTTCACAGACATGGTAGACTCGGCGATGAATGCAAATGCAGGGCTTTCTTTGTGAAAATGGAAGGAGTGATACAACATGATAGGAGACTGGAAATGTGGCACTTTGTAGGAGAGAAAACACGACGCGAGTACAGCTCCATTGAAATGCGTACACATGTATTGAATTCCTCTTTCAGGGTGGATGTCGACTTTTGTCAACAGGAGGGTGGTAATCAACTGTAAGCAGTGACAAAACCTGCCTTTACATTTTAGTTGAACTCCCTTTGCTAGAAGGAAAGTTAGCTTTATGGGTTTGACCGAGATTCCCTCCGCTTGCGTGAGTTAGGAGGAGCAGACAACGTCAAA
Organism: Erpetoichthys calabaricus; assembly: GCF_900747795.2. Lineage (NCBI taxonomy): Eukaryota > Metazoa > Chordata > Cladistia > Polypteriformes > Polypteridae > Erpetoichthys > Erpetoichthys calabaricus. The sequence goes on along the minus strand of NC_041404.2, from coordinate 149,071,947 downwards.
AATGGCATCGACATCTGGCGAGAGATCGAAGTGAATGCGTGAAGCAAAATACTCCGTGGATCCTCCACTTACATTGACCAGAGGTACAAAGCAGCTGGCGATGCACTGCGACCGCCGCTCCCGCCATGCAAAGACATCCTGGCAGCCAGTCAGCCTGCTGCACATTCCTGGTAAATTGACAGCCACGTCGTGCAGCAAGAGACCTTTTATGTTGATTTCCATGTGAAACCGTTGCTTCGGGTGCTATTCAGGAAACTGTTTGATGGAAAAAGTATTCAGCCAGCATAGAGTGAAATCGCATGTATTGAATCTATCCATCCATCCATTATCCAACCTGCTATATCCTAACTACAGGGTCTGCTGGAGCCAATCCCAGCCAACACAGGGCACAAGGCAGGAAACAAACCCCGGGCAGGACGCCAACCCACCGCAGATATTGAATCTCATACATGATTCCATTGCACAGACAGAAAGAAGACAAGACGGTTATTCTTGTATTTGTATACATTGTCGTTTCTGCCGTAGCAGTGAAACATTGCAAGTGAGCAGAGTTTAGTTGTGGGTCTCTCCACCTCGCATGTTCTCTGATGATATCGGTGCACTCTGTATACTGACAGCTTTGCTGCTATATCAGACACTGCATCATACGTTCTAAGTATGCGCAGACATACCGTTTAATGAGCAGTTGTTCCTCGTGGAATGCTGATGTCCTTCCACACAATGAGGCATCAAATTTTGAATAGCTGCGGATGTGCTGTGTATACTTGATACGTTTCCCAGTTTGGAGACTGGTGAGCATTTCACAATTAATGGAAGAAAAGTCGTTGTTGTCAATATCTTCTCATTCCTTTGCTACTTGTTCTGAAGGAGCCTCACCTGGAAGCTAGATAATCCTTATTCAACAAGAAATCTAGAGGGGCACCGCAGTCCATTTTGCTTACAGAACCTCTGCCTTAGTCTGTTCCAGCAATTTCAAATAGAAGGCACATGCCAGTCTGTTAAGACATCCCAGATGTAGGGACAATTTAGAGTCACTGGTCGCAAGTCTTTGAGATGAGGGAGGAAATTAGTGGGCCTGGAGGGGAAAACACCTTCAAGAGTACAGTGGGGAACTTGCAAGTTCCTTAAAGAAAGCATATAGTCTGGAATCTCGACAACTTCATGCATACGAAGGATTCGGAAAATATTCAGAACGCTTTGTAGATGCCACATGGGCTGGATGGTCATCCCGGCCAGAAGAGGAGATGGTTCCTTACCTGGACGGGAGGCTCCTAACAGGCAGATAGGCATATGAGGAGGAGAAGGGAATCAGACCCGGAAAAGAGGACCAGATAGGATGGACAAACAGCCCACCGGAACTGGAAGAGGTCACTGGGGACTTTCCGCCCCATAAGCACGTTAGATGACAGTGGCCCTGGATAGCGGTGCCCAGTATGGAACCAGTAGGACATGGTGGGAAATGTAGTCCAGCAATACAGCTCTGCTGGAGCCCCTGGGTGCCACAAGGGGGTGCTGCAGGCAGAGGTGCCCCCTAAAATAAAACTTTTGTATGACCCAGAAGTACTTCCATTGGGCAGTGGCCCTGGCACCGGAAGTACTTCCGGGTCCTTAATATAAGGGTGAGTCGGAGCGGGGAGGAAGGAAGGCAACACTCAACTGGAAGGAGGGCAGTGCGGTGGTGAGAGAGGAGTTGGAAGGAGAAGAGATTATCGTGGGGAGTGTTCGATAAATGCACTGTTATTTGAAGCTGAGACTCTTAGTGCATTTGTGTTGAGGTTTGGGGCTCACTGATGCCCTGCTTTGTACCACACCTTTGAGTTTCTAGTGTTGTAGATTTAATTTTAAAAGGATGATTTGCCCACCCATCTACTCTCAATAACCCATAATGACAAAGAGAAAACATATTTTCAGAAATGTTTGCAAATTTACTGAAAATCCAAAATTGAAATCTGTCATTCGTAGAAGTATTCAGATTTTTAATTTAGAACTTTGTAGAAGCCCCGTTGGCAGCACTTCCAGCTTTGAATCTTCTTGGGTAAGCCTTTACAAGCTTAGCACACCTGAATGTAGGCAGCTTATTGAGTTCTTCATGGCAGATCCTCACAAGCCTCGTTAGATGGATAGAAAGCGCCTGTAAACTGCCATCTTTAGGCCTCTCCACAGATGGGGTTTAAGTCTGGGCCACTCAGGGACACTGAGAGACTTGCCCGGTGTTGTCTTGGCTGTTTGCTTCACGTCATTATCGTGCTGAGACATAAACCGCTGCCCTGTTCTGGAGTAGGTTTTCTTCCAGGACCTCTCTGCATTTGGCTGCATTCATCCTTCCTTTGATTCAGGCACCGTGGCACAGTGAGTCATTTATGTAAAGAAAAAGTGTAGATAGCTGTGATGCATCAGAGGGCGCCGCTCCTAAAAGATACTTCAAAAGGACTCATCCAGCCGGCTGCACCCCACCTTTGTCAAGCCTTCTTTTATTTGTTCTGTTTTAATGGCTGACCAGACGTTCTTGGAGCTTTATGATTAAACGCTGTTTTCTGTAGTTTATTACTTTGTCTTTTCGGATTGATGGCAGAAGCCCCTCAGGGTGAAGGCAGTTAGTGGATGACTAATGTGGTGCGATGAACATCCCTTTAAGTTTTACAGCAAAGATATGCACAACCTGGCAGAATGCCACCCACGGGGATCAGGTGAGGGGAGATAAAACATAAATCATCAAGAAAAATCAAACGTATTCAAATTTATCTTCTAGGTGTGTACTCCTTGCTGGAAAGGGTCACACGACGTTCAAACCTGTCAGGGACCCAGTACAGTAGATGCCAGGATGCCAGTCCATTGCAGGGCAAGCCAATTCTTGACAAGGTAATGAAAGGTCTGAGTGTTGGGCAGCAAGCCCTTTCAGACACAGAAGGAATATGCAGACTCCGCAGTGCAAGCATCCTACATGGGAATTGTACTGAGCTGAGCTCCAAGTTCTTTTTTGGCACGGTCTTATACTATCTATCTATCTATCTATCTATCTATCTATCTATCTATCTATCTATCTATCTATCTATCTATCTATCTATCTATCTATCTATATATATATTGAAAATAGTTTTACTGTCAAATAATGCAAAGAGTACGCGACACGTGTTTTGCCCTAATTCTGGGCTCATCAGGCATACACACTTACTGCACTCCCTCACGGGAATCGAACCTCGGACGTCAGCGCTAGAGGCAAAGCCCCTAACGTTGCGCCACGGCGTGTGGTTCGTTCATTTGACAGCATGTAGATCAGGGTAATTATATATAGTGACAAAGGCGCTATATCATTGCCTTATCTGACACAGACAGACACGGGAGGCACACTTATAAAACAAATAAATGTTTTATTTTTCTTCGCCTGTGGGCAACACCTTCCCCGTTCCCACAGTCCCAATAAGCACCACACACAATCACCACAATACTTTTTCTTCTTCTTTTCTCCTCCACTCCTCTCCAGCAAGTTTTGTCTTCCTCCCTCCTGACTGCACACTCCTTTTATAGCCCACCCTGAAGTGCTCCAGGTGTTTGATGACCCATTTCTGGCTGCACCTCCGGGTGTGGTGTAAGAACCACCCACATGGGCTCAGGAACCACTGCAGCGCTCCCTGGTGGCACTCCCGGATCCCAACAGGGTCGTAGAGAACTCCATTTCCCATGGAGCCCTGCGGGAATCTGAGGCACCACTGCCACCCATCTAGTGTCCCGGGGGAGGTACTGATCAGTCTATGCCTCTTCCCTCGGACCAGTCCTCCACAATATATATATATATATATATATATGATGTGCCCCAAATAAGGTGAAACACGTGTCATGTACTCCTTGTATTATTTGGCAGGAGCTGTATCATATATATACAGTATATATTTATTCTGGATGAGTGCAAGAGGAGTACAAAGAAATGTTGGGGTACCAATCAGGTCATCTCTTTTAATCCAGGGGCTCAACTAATAAAGCAGAATTTAAAGAATGCAGCCTTCTTGGCATCCGTAAATCAATGGCTCGGTAGAGCGGGTTGTTTTTTGGCAGCTCCAGCCTTATCACGTCGGGTCCAAATGAGACACCTCATTTTGTGGATGTGCAGGTTAGACAGGGTGCCATCTGGAAGGGGTGGAGTCAATTGTTCTCACTGTGTGCCTTCTCGGTGCTATGAGTGACAAAAGTGATGATGCTGTTAGTGACAGCGCCCCCTCCTGCCTTGATGTGATATCACATGCCTTCAATGAGCCTGGAAGGTGGATCTCTGATACGCATGCATGACCATAAATATACAGGTGTGGGCAGTGCAGGCTTACATTTGTTTGTATGGGAAAAGACCTGCAGGTTATGATTATTACAATAGTTTTATTAGCTCAATAGCTTTATTAACTTTATTAACTCAAAAGACTGTCACAATGGCAAGTGCATTTAGGTTCAATCTTATAAGTGCTCAGATTACCTAAAAGAGGAATCACAAGTAAGGATACAAAATGATAAAAATAATAATAAGAAGTGGAGAAATAAGAAGACAAATAGTACAATAATTAATAAATGTACAATACAATAATTAATAAAGTAAATAGTTTTATACAAGAATAAATTATGTGTTTCGTATGTTCACAACTGTAAACCTACTTTTTCCCACCTTATATATATATATATATATATATATATATATATATATATATATATTGTGGCGGATGGCCGGCTGCTCAACCCGGCTGGGACACCCAAAGAAGAGAAGGGTGGGAGAAGGCAGCTACTGAGGGACACTGCCTCCCCCAACACGCCAGATGGCGGGTTCCCTGCAGCATAGCAGTGCCCCGGATTTCTGCAGGGCATCATTGGATCTGCAGTTCAGCATCACAGCCCTGTTGGGTATCGTGGGTGCCGCCAGGAGATGCTACAGGAAGTTCTGGGGATATTTATTTTCCATATAGCCCGGAAGTACTCCCAAGTCATGGGGTGGGAAGCCCCAAAGTACTTCCGGGCTGAAGAAAACCTCAAGTCCTCCATCTGAGCCGGAAGTGCTGGCAAGTCATGGGGATGGAAGAATGGAAGCACTTCTGGGTTAAGGACTATATAAAGGACTACTGAAGACCCAGCAAGCGAGCCGGAGTTGGGAGGTAGAGGACAGGGCTTGCTGGGAGGCATAGAGGAGAGAAGGTTTCTAAACTCTTTTTGGACTCCCCCCAACCGGACGACACACCGAAGTGTGTCCTGAACAGTGATTGCTGTGTCTGTGGAAGACAGCTTCTTTGTTTCTCTGTTTGCAGGGCAACTACACGCTTCTAGCGCTGCAGTGGCTCGCCACGAAAGCAAATCTGACCCAACCGCGGTCGCATTATGAGCGCCTGTCATCGATGGGTGATGCAAGGAACATTATAAATGCAGGGAACACTATTCCTTGGCCATGGCCCTGCCTAATTGCTGTGTCTGTGTATAGGAGAGTGGTAGATCGCGCTACAATAAATAACCATGCTGTTCCTGTTTCAAGATGAATAAAAGCTGGTTTTGCTAACGTACTGAGACTCAGCCACGTGTTTTGTGGTGCAAGACAGGGACACTCACACTTCACAATATATCCTCCTTAATGAAAGGATACGTATCTGTGTGTCCATCTGGTTGCTATATCCAACAGATGGCGCATCACACACATTAACACTGCTTTTACAAAACCCATACTAAATGGCATATAACAGAGACATAGGCATTGGCGTAGTGCACTGCAAACATTAACACTGAGGTCTACGTTGATTATTTAGGCTTCAACCTGTCTTACACGGGTAGCACAGCTAGTAAACATAAAATAGAAAATAGACGGAATACCATAAAAGGTTGGGGACTGGCTGGGTGCCCCGTTTAATTATGGAACTGGAAATAATATTATTGGGAATCAGAATAGTAAGATACCTTGCAGGCTGCTATGGTTGTTTAACTAACTCCTGGGGCAGAAGGGATGGATCCTGTAGAAGTGAACTGGAAGTGGCGTTTTGGCCCATCCTTAGACTCGTCTTCTGTTCTGTGGGGAAGACAGGAGACCTGCTGTTGGTATTCTTACCTTGGTCGGGCTGTTTAAACGCTTCCTATCACTTGCGTGCAGCTATATGTATATATATATAGGTATGCCAGTCCATTACAGTGCATATTCACATACCATGTCAGTTTATATTCTCAGATGAGAAAGATAGCCTGTCTAGGGTGTACCATCGCAAAAAAGTTCTGCATATAATACATCACTCAAAGATTAAAGCCTCCACAACCTGGCAAGTCAATCTAAAAAAAATTCTTTTCAGAAGAGAGCTGAAGAATGTCCAAAAATCAAGTTGAGGCTGTCAAGATACCCCGAATAAGCAGGTGTAGATGGAGGACGTGCAGGGCTCTGTCAGAACGCAGCCCGCAGAGCTCCGTGTGGCTATCTAGTGTTTATCTTGGAGAGCTCTGTGCTAATGCACAACATGTGTGTTTATATCAACGGCTTTGATTTAACGCATCTGCTACATAAATCTGAAAAATGTATACAAATAGCAGCAAGCGCCTGGAGTGAAGTTGAGGAGACGCAGAAGGTGTAATAAGACGCCAGGAGGAGGTCTGCAAAATCCTGGCTAATTGGGCTGGTATTTGGCTTTATTTGGGTGTGTTGGTCCCCCTTGAGAATGCACAGGTATTTGTGCCACCACCATGCTGTCATGCTTTCTGCACACCCAACCCAGCAGGCTCTGGGTGCATTAGGCATCCCGCCATTCATCCAAATAACTGGCTGATAACTACAAATCATCCATTTTCTGATCCAGCTTTACTGTAACAGTTACTCTAAGCTTGAGTCTATTCCAGCACACATGGGACGCATATCCATTGTAGAGCACACTCATTCACACACACACTTGGGGTCTGCTCAGGATTGACAGTCAATCTAATGTATAAATTATTAGGACGCTAGTGGAGACCAGGGTCCTGGAAGAATCGGTATGCAGATGGCATGAACGCTCCTAAATGTGACTGTTTACAGGTAGACCATAACTGGCCCATAACTGAAATATCAGACATCGTCGACATGTGAGCGAATGTATCTGGGACCATAATCCACATGACATGAAAACCATTGATTGTGGCTGGTTACATTTGGACCATTTCTATCTATCTATCTATCTATCTATCTATCTATCTATCTATCTATCTATCTATCTATCTATCTATCTATCTATCTATCTATCTATCTATCTATCTAGTGCCTTTCACATCTATCTATCTATCTATCTATCTATCTATCTATCTATCTATCTATCTATCTATCTATCTATCTATCTATCTATCTATCTATCTATCTATCTATCTATCTATCTATCTAGTGCCTTTCACATCTATCTATCTATCTATCTATCTATCTATCTATCTATCTATCTATCTATCTATCTATCTATCTATCTATCTATCTATCTATCTAGTGCCTTTCACATCTATCTATCTATCTATCTATCTATCTATCTATCTATCTATCTATCTATCTATCTATCTATCTATCTATCTATCTAGTGCCTTTCACATCTATCTATCTATCTATCTATCTATCTATCTATCTATCTATCTATCTATCTATCTATCTATTATATAGTGCCTTTCACATCTATCTATCTATCTATCTATCTATCTATCTATCTATCTATCTATCTATCTATCTATCTATCTATCTATCTATCTATCTATCTATCTATTACATAGATAGATAGATAGATAGATGTGAAAGGCACTATCTATCTATCTATCTATCTATCTATCTATCTATCTATCTATCTATCTATCTATCTATCTATCTATCTATCTGTCTTCTCCCTTTGGATTATTACAGTATATATTGTGGCCTGAAGGGACGTAGCTGAGCCCCCAAACTCTTGACACATCTACAATGCACAAGTCCTGGGTAAAAAAATCCCATCTTTTATCTGACAGAGAATACCGTAGTACAGGCTTTCCTTTCAACAGTCCTCCTTCTTTACCAATGTGTACTCTTTCTCTTCCACTCCTCCCTTGACTCCCTGGGCTATGTTCAGGGCTCCCTTTTAAATCCGAGCCAGAAGTATTTCCACAGCCAAATCAGGGGCAGAGGCAGGGAATGCCATGCTGCTCTTTGTCACCATCCATTATACTGACCTCCTATCCAAGTAAGGGAAGGGTGTATATACTGTATATATATATTTATACTGTATCCATTCTATTCATGTAAGTCACCTTGCATAAGACCATCTCCCAAAGGTACAGGAATAATTCTACCATGAGGGCCTTTAGTGTCGTAAAGGAGCTGAGTGCCTTAGCTCAAGCAGAGAAGTCATCAAGTGACATAAGGTGACTTTGTCTCCACCAAGTGGTGATATGTGACAAATCATTCATGGGGAAGATGGAGCTCAGATAGATAGATAGATAGATAGATAGATAGATAGATAGATAGATAGATAGATAGATAGATAGATGTGAACGGCACGATAGATAGATAGATAGATGTGAACGGCACGATAGATAGATAGATAGATATGAAAGGCACTATATGATAGATAGATAGATGTGAAAGGCACGATAGATAGATAGATAGATATGAAAGGCACTATATGATAGATAGATAGATGTGAAAGGCACGATAGATAGATAGATAGATAGATAGATAGATAGATAGATAGATAGATATGAAAGGCACTATATGATAGATAGATAGATAGATAGATAGATAGATAGATAGATAGATAGATAGATAGATAGATAGATAGATAGATGTGAAAGGCACTATATGATAGATAGATAGATATGAAAGGCACTATATGATAGATAGATAGATAGATAGATAGATAGATAGATATGAAAGGCACTATATGATAGATAGATAGATGTGAAAGGCACGATAGATAGATAGATAGATAGATAGATAGATAGATAGATAGATAGATATGAAAGGCACTATATGATAGATAGATAGATAGATAGATAGATAGATAGATAGATATGAAAGGCACTATATAATAGATAGATAGATAGATAGATAGATATGAAAGGCACTATATGATAGATAGATAGATAGATAGATGTGAAAGGCACGATAGATAGATAGATAGATAGATAGATAGATAGATAGATAGATAGATAGATGGATGTGAAAGGCTCTATATGATAGATAGATAGATATGAAAGGCACTATATAATAGATAGATAGATAGATAGATGTGAAAGGCACTATATGATAGATAGATAGATAGATAGATAGATAGATAGATAGATAGATAGATAGATAGATAGATAGATAGATAGATAGATAGATACTTTATTAATCCCTAGGGGAAATTCACAATGTTCAACTGCAGACTCTTATACAGTTACATTAAATGAAATTCTACTTAAATGCATTGTTAGTAATCCTGGAACATGAGAGTAGTGACTTGTAGCATGTTGGTCAGATGTGAAAGTAAGAATTTTACTGTACTCTGCATGTGTGACAATAGAAGTACTGCAGTCGCTTGCTCACATAGGTCTTGCCATTCTCATTAACTTTTAGATTTGTTTGTTGCTCAAAGGCACATGGGAAACAAATGCTTTCTTTCTTTCTTTCTTTCTTTCTTTCTTTCTTTCTTTCTTTCTTTCTAAAAAATGTCTAACAAAGTCTCCTCATTAAAGTATTTTACCACATGCATGGGTCCCCACAGTGTCGTTGTCTCCATTTTTCCTATCAATGCGGAGGGCATTCTCGCAAATTTGTCCCGCAGGCCAAACAGCAGTTAGAACCCCCGGCCCACCCCCCCCCCACGCCCCTGTCCGCCCTCCCCCACACACGTGCACACTCATACAAACACCCAGTGGAAAGATGATGTATATGCTGGGTCCTTTCCAGTTGTTGCTGGGGACCCTGAGGAAATGCAGGTCAGATAGCAGATGTGCTCTCTTCTAAGTAAACAAAGTGGGAAGCGAAGGGCTTGGCAGAGCGAGAGTGCGGAGCCGAGAGGGAAATGCTGGGGGATTGTAAAGTTTGTGTGTTGGACCCAAGGTGTGGATTGTTTTCAAGTTGCCATCTCTTTGTGGGATAATAGTCAGAAATCAGCATTAAATACAATATTATTGGTCTTAAACGCTGCTTGAGGTGGGGAAAAAATAAGTGCCAGCATTCACCTTCTGGACTTGTTGGTATTGGCGTCAGCCACTATTAGCAAATCATCCTAAATTTTGATGCTGATGTTCACCATGTCCTGCATGTTTCTTAAGTGAAGGTGCACAAATTCCAGTTTGTCAAATTACAATCTTGTCTGTAGCTTTGGTATGTGATGCCATCAAGATAACCCATCAGAGCAATGAGGAGCTCTGAAGTAGCTGCAGCTTTGTCAGCCTTTTTTGTAGCCAACACATTCTAACAGAGTAAGAGATGGGCAAAGTAGCACCAGCAGACGTAATGGCAGAGAAGAGTGTATGGGAAACCAAATGGGGGACGTGGTGCACTCTGGGTAATGACACTTGTAAGGTACATTTTTTTTTTTTTGCTAAAGAGAGTCTGATTTCCAGTGCCCACTCCAATTGGCACCAACCCCTTCCAGGATATCTAATAGTCATGACCGGGATGGAACAGGTACATTCTGCTCAAAAGTGTGTGCAGAAGATTGTCAAAAACAAAGCATTCAAGTGCAACAGTGCAGAAGAAACCAGGTCACCCAATGAATAAGACTTCTTAAACATTATGCCTGTAACACCGATGTACTTGTGCGGGGGCAAAAATATCAAATAAATAAATAAAATCCATTTAAATTTAGCCTGGCACATCTTCCTTTCCCGTTCAGTTCACGCTGGAGGTTTTGCAGCTGGGTGGAGATACCAACAGACAGCCGTGTTGTTCTCCTTCTGATCACCATTCATAAGCCGGTCTTCCACTATGTCCACCTTGCCATCTAAAGTATGCCTGGGAGTCCTTGAAACCAAACCCCCAGCTCCTCCAGACTATTCAGCAGGAGACCATCCAACCTCAGAGCGCCATTTCTCCCGCTCCCTCGTGTCGCCCTCGTTGGCTCACGCTCCAAAATTCTGCCTTTGCTCTTTCTCGTTCCTCGGTTTTTCACCATGATCCCCTTCTAGGTACTCAGGCTTATTTTTTGTCCTCTGGTGGGCACAGGTGCCTAAATCAAACACCTCGGTGGGCTAACGAAGAACTGCGCATGTCTGCATGTGAATGCAGAACCAGCCAATCTACCCATCAACACCCTAGAGCTGCTAGTTCATGATACCACATTCACCTACATCCACCCGCAGCCTGAGCACACTGTTTTTAACTAAAAACTAACTAGCACACTGCCACAGACCCTAAATGCGTTTTACCACAATGGTGAAGATAGGGATGTAAATCAAAAGTTCTGTCTTTGGACTGCGGCACCCGCCTTACCACTGCGTCCCCACTAAATAAGCTGCCACCAGAGTGCTGTGAACAATTCTGTTGTCTACGATATATTAGGTGAGGACTTTCAACCCATGAATTATTCAGCAGAAGTGTGTCAAGAAACATTACTGGGACTCCTGGGGTGACAGACGGCTGGGGTGTCTGCGCAGCTGGGATGCCTGGAAGCTGGAAGGACCGGGAGAGGACCAATACCTCCCCTGGGACACGAGAGGGCAACCGCCCTGGTTCGCAGGTGGGCCACATGTTCGGAGCTGGATAGCTCCACCCGGTTGAGGCACGTGGTCACCACCAGGGTCCGCCCAGACGTTCCCAGAGTCATGGATGGCAGCACTTCCGCCACAACAGGGAGTGCTGCTAGGCCAGGAGGCAAATACACCCGGTGTGCTTCTGGGTGCTCAGGCAGCACTTCCGCCTCACCCGGAAGTTCTGCAGGAAGACCGTGAAGAAGCACATCCGGGTACTGCATAAAAGGTGCCACCTCACTCCAGTCGAGGAGCCGGAGTTGGGAGAGAGTGAGACGAAGCTTATGAGAGAGGAGTGGAGGCGGCAAGAAAATAAGAAGAGAAAAGGAAGGACTGTGAGTGATCGGTGCACTGTAATTGTAGAGGAAATAAAACGTGTATTTTGGACATACGCTGTCTTGGTGTCTGTCCCCATTGAGGCTGGTTCTCACAGTACCAACAGCAATATGAGTGCATAATGCTTTTTGAAGTCACGTTCCCTTTTTCCATCAAGATCTCGAGATACTTCATCTCCTCCACTGAGAGCAGTGGTGGTCTAGTTTTTTCTGATGACCTTAGACATGGAGGTGCTGATCCTCATCCCTTGACAGCAAATCACTTGAGGGTGTGTGTCAAAGGTCACAGTCAGATGAGGCAAAGAGGACATCATCGTCTCCAAAAATAAATGATGTTACTTACCCCTAGCCTCCCCAACTGGACACATCTAAACCATGAAACATGCACAACAAGAACTGCTGGGATGGGCATTTGAGAGTTCACGGGAGATCCCCCCATCTTATCGTTTCGAAGTGATCATGACTTCACGGGATGGTTGCGGATGGGGGAAAGAGTGGTATGGGGATTATTGCTTCCTATGTGCTGCATATAAATGTAAAGAATTATTATTATTATTATATGACGTGACAAGCTTTACACACCTGGATTTGGGGATTTTTTTTTGCCTTTCTTCTCAGCAGATCCTCTCAAGCCATTGGTGGACAGCGTTGGCTCCCCACTCTCTATAATAAAGCACTTTGAATTATGAGAATGCTATGTAAATGTAAAGAATTGTTGTTCTTCTTATTAAAACCTTTCCAGATTTTCAGCCTTCCGGGTGGGCTTTTCTCAAAAGTAAAGGCTCACGGCCGCTGACATGAGTGCCCCTTCTCACCAGCAGCCTTCCACCAGGGGTTACGAGTGAACTCTTGGAGTCGGAACAAAAGGCGCTGACTCTCTATCTCTGGTTCACTGCATCCACTCCTTTCCTGGTTTTTTTTTTTCGCCATCTCCTCCTAAATCATTGTTTTCCTGCACCCATGATAATAAATGTGTGTACCGCCTGTCACAAAAAGCCAACCATCCGTGTGAACAAACCCATTAATTTATATGGGCGCTGAAAAAACAACGGCAGGCGACTGCGGTGAACCTGCGGTGAACCTGGTGAACATCTCAAAGGCACCCTTCCTTCAGCAGGAAATGGAAAGGACAGAAGAATCCATTTATGGTTCATGCGGGCCCGTTTATGCCTTGGACTCGTCTTTGTTTTTAATGGTGGGTGGAAAGCGTTGCTTTTAGTTTCACCATCTTTGGTCAGTCTGGTGGGGCGTGAAGTTGTCAAAATGATTAAATCTGACATGAGCTTGGGATTAACTGTATCTAGGTTGCTCATTGAAGTCTGTTAATCAATGAAAAAATATGCATGTGACACGTTGGTATGTTAAATATGTTACATGTATGTATAATTTTCAGACAGATAGAAGAAGAAGCACTTCTGTATATAAGAGATAGTTAGAAGGTGTACACATAAAGCCGCCACACACTTTTCAAAAGACTATGGTGCAGATGTTTCATAGTGTGACTTGCCAGTGGGCACAGGGAATGAGTCCAGTGGATCGAGACTGCGACTTTAAAACGAGTTCATCAAGAGCATGGGGACACAGTTGAACACTTGTTAAGGGTAAATTTCACACAAATATTAGGAGGTTTTCTTCACACAGAGAACCAAAGACATCTGGAATGAGTGACCAAGTAGTGTGGTAGTCAGTAGGACTTTAGGGAGCTTAATGTTATTTTAGAAGAACTAGGGTGCTCTGCCAGCCCCTGAGCCAGCACTACGTGCTAACCTCTTTGCAGCTCTGCCACTCGCGTATGGGGATGTGGAGCATGGGGACACAGTTGAACACTTGTTAAGGGTAAATTTCACACAAATATTAGGAGGTTTTCTTCACACAGAGAACCACAGACATCTGGAATGAGTGACCAAGTAGTGTGGTAGTCAGTAGGACTTTAGGGAGCTTGATGTTATTTTAGAAGAACTAGGGGGCTCTGCCAGCCCTTGAGCCGGCACTACGTGCTAACCTCTTTGCAGTTCTGCCACTCGCGTATGGGGACGTGGATGTACAATTTAAACAGATTTTTATTTTCATGGGAATTGTTACATATGCATAATAGAACTATTTTACATTACAGTAAGTAATTAACTATAGTAAAAAAGAGTAAAATGTAATAATTTGATAGTAAATTATGTTTCATGTTGCGCTAGAGTTATTCATTGCATTATGGGGCAGAGTGGTGGCTCTGAGGCTAAGGATCTGTGCTGGTATCCAAATGAGATCCTACTCTGCTGGGCCCTTGAGCAAGACCCTTAACCTTTAATTGCTCCAGGGGTGCTGTTCAATGGCTGACCCTGTGCTCTGACCCTAAGGGGTATGCGAAAACTAACAAATTCCTAATACAAGAAAAATTGTATAAGGCGAAATAAAAGAAGAACAAGATATGTTTTCGTTCTGTTTGGATTTGAAATGAACACGCAAATACTTTTTAAACTTACACTCTTACTGTCAAACTTCATTAAAAACAATTTTTTGAATTAAATTTTCATCAGTATCGTATTAAATTTTGATTCTGTGTTTAGAGTTACATCGTGACAACGCAACATATAACTGCCCGTGAGTGAATATCGTTTCTTTCCCTCTAATAAATGAACCGACTTTTTCGAATGTTTGTCTCTGTGATTTGTTGTCATAGCAAAAGCTATTCTAACGGGAAACTGTAAACGTTTTAATACGAATGGCATATCAAGATCTCCTTTTCTGTCTAATGTTATCCCCTGAAGATGTACTACATTACCTTTCTTGGATACATCCTTCTTTCTACAGTAATTCGTGTGGTGGAAGACCGGACGGTGTTAACGGTTGTAGTTATTCCTCGGGATATTGTAAGTTGATGTTTTCATCTTCCACACCATCACCACCAACTGCTTCAGCAGAGTCTATTGATACACATTTAACCAATTTGTCGTGTCAATGATCGACAGTTTTCGCGTTAATTTGTTTGACTTCATCGTTTTTCGGTGCTAGGATTGCCCGTATACTCATTTTTTCTGTTGATAACCCTTTGTGATGAAATTCTTCAATAAGATTTGGACATAATACAACTTCTTTAATTGGGAACTTGAAGTGAGGATAAACGTTAAAATTTATAAGAGCAGAGAGCGCAGGAAGTGTGTCTGACAAAAGCATTCACACAAATGAGAGGTGAGAGGGCCGTGTGCGTGGTTGAATATGATTGAGAGGAGGGCAGGACTTGAAAAAAATCTCATGGCCAAAGTCTCATCTCGCGGGATTTGAAATTATCTCTTTGAAAATTTCTCGTCTTGGGATTTCCTTTTATAACAGAGCGATTAATCGGACAGGACAGGTGAGCTCTATTGGCCTGTTCTCATCTCGATTGTTCTAATGTTCTATTGTCCATGCTGATTTTCTTGTTTTGGATTCACTGTTTCCTTCTTCTTTTATCCTAGTACATTCCACTCAGTTCCCCTGCTTTGTTACAGGTTTCCGTGGGACTCATTCTCAATTATCACCCTCAGTTGAGACTTAACATTACCTGTCATCTTATACTGTATACAGTCATGGTGTCAACGCCCAACATGACCCAGAAATCTGTTGGCTTAAAGTCCTCAATGCTGGTGTGTCATTGGGAAGGATGTGCAGCATTGGCCATCAGTTTTGTCTTCATTCTCTTGGATGGCCACTTAAAACCTGGTGAGCAACCAGCCATGAAGATTTCAAAGCCATCGATATCAAATGGAATGAAGCGGCAATCATCGCAAACCGATTGAACTTTTTGCTAAAAGATTCCTGCCCAATGCACCAAATGGAGCAGGAAGTTCTACATTTAATTCTAAGTGAAGTCTCTCCTCTGCTGCTAACTGCCTTCTGAATCAGCTCGTTGATTTGGCAGGCCTCACTTGAAGTGAAGTTACTGGTCCAGCACAACTTTGGCTATCATAGAGTTAACAAGAGCATCATATTGGGTCAGCTTAGCTCTGAACTAAGCAAAAGGGCTTGATGGATTTAATGGACTCCTCTTGTTTGTCAAATGTCTTAAGTTCTTATGTAAAGGATGTCACTGCTACATTAAAGAACACCATCTGTCCATCTATCCATCCATCCTTCCATCTTCAAAACCTGCTTTATCTTGAGTAGGGTCATGGGGGATGATGGACCCTATCCCATCAAGATTAGGGTTGCAGCCTTCTAACTTAAAGAGTCTGCGTTGTGCTTTCCTCTATAGCTCTGCTTGTAACTGATGAGGACCCCCAAACTTGTAGCAGTGCACCAGCACCACAACTACTCTTAGAATAGTGAAACGTACCTCTTGCTGTGGTTATCCTTTTTTTAAAAATGTCATCTTTTTTTTTTTTTTTTTTACTATTCTGCATTTTTTATACTTAAATATTATTTCTTTGATTTTTCCCTTTTTTGAGAAATTTCAGTCTCGGCTTCCTTCTATTCTTTTTTTTGTCAGCACTCTGTCAAACGTTGTGCCATCTCCTAGTCTTGTCTATGAGTTCAAACTATCATTTGAGAGTACGGTGTCTTTGCACCCCAAACAACCTCTTAGAATAAAAAATATTGCTTTTTAAAAGAAGCAGTTCATCTTTGACCCACTAGAGGGCAGACTACTCTGAGAGCTGCACAGCCCAGTAATTGTCTTAGATGGCCACATGTTTAACTATCTGAAGTTATGAAACTCAAACCATGTGAGGTGTGACAGAAAATGTGAGCTTCATGTAGTCAGCCTGAATGTTGTGTGCTTTAAGTGTACGAGTAAACTAAACAGAATGGATTTGCTATTTGTGTGTTAAGAAGGGAGCTGCAAAAACATCTCTGCATTCCTGGCAGGTCAAATCACCAGCCAAAGTTTTCACCTACACAAATGATTAAAAAAAAAAAACACACACACACACAAATAGTTTTTGGACCTAAAAGCCCACAGATTTTTCATTTTCTTTGCATTTTATCAAAGAAAATAATTTTGTGCCCATAGGCTGCATTGTGGTGTAGTGATTAGTGCTGCAGTATCATACCACTCCTGGTTCAAGTCCTGCACCTGATAGTTGTCTGTGCTGGTCTTCATTTGTGGCATTCCGATTATTCCTCCCAAGTCCTCAAAAATGTAACAGTTATATGTCAGCCCAGGGTTCCTCCCTGGCTGGGGTTCAAGTCTTTGTTTTATGTCAATTTTGAATCATTGAGGCATGATCATGTTACTTTTGTTGACTGTCTGCGTTGTTTTCTATGCCTGTGCTATGCTCCATGTGTTTTGTGGGTGGGTCCCTAAATAGGCGGGGCTACCTGCCAATCACTGCAAGGAATTGTAGAATCAGTTCTCGGCAGCAGGGCGGCCATGCGGCACATGTGTCCGGGCGCCATTCTCCTCCTTACCACCTTCGCTGTCACTCCCCCTACCTCTTCATATCTTAAATCATTCTTGAGGCAGATTGAAGACTTAAGTGCCAGCTGAAGTGAAAAAATTAAAGTAAACGTACTAAGTAATTGCAACACAAACATCGACTTAATCAGTTTTAACACGAGAAGATGCCGATGGAAGAAGAGAAGAAGCGGGCAGCTAGGGTGGAGAAATGAAGAGCTGCTCAGGAAGCAGCAAGTGCATCAACCTCGGAGCAAACAAATGTTAAACGTTCAGAGAAAGAGGAGGAGAACTAGGAATGCTCAAGTCAAGGGTATTCACTGCATGTTATTGCTGGTATAAGATAAAAAATGTAATCCAGTGAGGCACTGAAATTGTTATCACAGAGTGGCTGAGGAAAGAAAAACCGTAAGAGCTACTATCTTTGAGGACATGATGTTCTGTTGAAACAGTGTTGATGTAGATGAAGCCATCCTCCTTACAGAGAGAGAGGTTACAGCACATTGCCGCACCCACTACATGACAAATCAGAATTGCAGATTAGGACCGGAGTGCCAGCCATGCAACAGGTAACACCTCAGCACCACACTAGTTCAGATGGAGTTGAACAGTGTGAGGCTTTTTAAGGTGGCTCCCAAGTTTTTCCCTGCAGGTAGGAGGGCCTACAGATTGCAGGATGGAGCAATTGCAGGTTAAGGGCCCAACAAAGTGGAGTCACTTTTGTTTGTTATGGGATTCGAACCGGCAACCTTCCAATTACCAATGCAGATACCTAGCCTCAGAGCCACAACTCTGCCCCAGTCGCTGTTGAGTGCAATAGAAATTGTAGTCTTCATGTCAGCATTGCCACAAGGTTGGTGAAGAGATGAATATCTGGGGGTTATAAGGATTAAATATGTTTGGTGCTGGATCAATTACATGAATCTGACTGGTCGAGAAACGGCATCGTTTTACAGATTGTATTTGTGAAGCCGAACTGTAATCTTTCACTGGTATCGCTGGCATGCCAGTACAGGCTAAAACTAGGCCTGGGCCAGGGCCAGGGCCGGGTCCGGATGTCCCAAACTCAGTTTTACAGTCTGTGGTTGGGCGTAAGGGCTGTGTGTATTAAATAAATCCTGTAGTTTTACAAGTCTTATCTGTATTTGTGGGTATTAAAAGTATTTGCTTAAGCATTTCATTTGAGCGGGGCGGCACAGTGGCGCAGTGGTAGTGCTGCTGCCTCGTAGTAAGGAGACCTGGGTTTGCTTCCCTGGTCCTCTCAGCGTGGAGTTTGCATGTTCTCCCCGTGTCTGTGTTGGTTTCCTCCCACAGTCCAAAGACATGCAGGTTAGGTGCATTGGTGATCATAAATTGTCCCTTGTGTGTGTGTGTGTGCCCTGTGGTGGGCTGGTGCCCTGCCCAGGGTTTGTTTCCTGCCTTGCCCCCTGTGCTTGCTGGGATTGGCTCCAGCAGACCCCCGTGACCCTGTAGTTAGGATATAGCGGGTTGGACAACGACTGACTGACTGACTGATTTCATTTGAGCAGCTAGGTGTGTGAGAAGTTATTGAAGCTGTCAGGGGTTGTGTGATGTTTGCTTTTCTTTTTGTTTTGTCCTCAACTCATCTGAAGACGTATGCGTCTGTCAGGTGGGATGGAGAGAATCATCAACTATAAATACCAGGAGATCCTCACCTGGATGTAAAGGATACTCCACTTGTGTTTTAAATTGTTCTTGCTCTTCATGTGCAAGTTCAGGCTGACCGTTTGCTTTGGTATGAGTGGCACTGTGTTGCTGCCATATCATTTATTATTTGTTTTTCGTCGTCAGTGAAGAAGCTCCTGCTGTGAGGTTAGCTGTGACAGTGTGTGTCAGTTTGTTTGCGGATGTATATATATGTGACTTTCCTGTCGATGTCGCTGGGGTACAGAACGCGTCAGGAATACCACAAGCCCAAGCCTCCATTCTGTTTGTGTGCAGCCTTTCATTTCCTCATGGCAACGTCATTAGTGGTCATGGGAAGGAATCAAAGGCAGATTTTGGGGCCACCATGAGCCAGAAATGCAAATCATGGACAGCATAAGCCGTCGACTGAGACCAAAATCAAACTTCAGAAGCCAGGGGTGACCGAGTTTTTATGTGATTCACTGACATCACTTAGAATTTTATGTATGAATTAATATAAACCAGTCAGCCACAAGTTTAAAACCGCCTGCCTAATATTGTGTAGGTCCCACTTGTGCCACCAAAACAACTCTGTGCCATTGAGGCATGGACTCCACAAGACCTCTGAGGGTCTCCTGTGGTGTCTGACACCAGAATGTTACCAGCAGACCCTTTAAGTCCTATAAGTTGTGAGGTGGGGCTTCCATGGGTTGGACTTGTTTTTCTAGCATGTCCCACAGATCAGGGCCATCTTAACGCATGGGCACATTGGGCAGTTACCCAGCGGCTCCACGAGTATAGGGGCCCACGTTTTTTATTGATGCCTATATATGTTTCTGTTTTGCTATCAAAACAAGGGCCCCAGTGCCCTACTTTGCCTAGGGGGCTTATGATGCTGTTAAGATGCCCAAACGAACTGAGATCTGGGGAATCTGAAGGCCAAGTCAACACCTTGAACTCTTTCTTATGTTCCTCAAACCATTCCTGAACAATTTTTGCTGGGTGGCAGGGTGCTTTATCCTGCTGAAAGAGGCCACTGCAACAAGAAAATACCAATGCCATGGTCTGCTATAATCTGTAGGTAGGTGGTACATGCCAAAGTAACATCCAGGACCAGGACCCAAGGTACCCCAATAGAACATTGCCCACAACATCACACTGCCTCCCATACTACATCCCACTGGCATCATTTCCCCAGCTAAATGACGCACATGCATCTGGCCATCCCCATGCTCCAAAAGAACACACAATTGATTCATCAGACTAAGTCACCTTCTTCCAGTTCTGACACTCACGTGCCCATTGCAGGTGATGGACAGGGGGTCAGCATGGGCGCTCTCACCAGTCTGTGGCAACTCAGCAAGCTGTGATCCTCTGTGTGTTTTGACACCTTTCTCTCATGGCCAGCATTAAGATTTTCAGCAATTTATCCTACAGTAGCTCTTCTCTGGTATCAGACCATATGGTCTAGCATTCTCTCCCCATGCACATCTACTAGCCTTGGGTGCCCATGACCCTGTTGTGGGTTCACCGGTTGTCCATCCTTGGACCACTTTTGGTAGGCACTAACCACTGCATACCAGGAATGCCCCACAAGACCTGCCACCTCTTGACAGGTTCCATAGTGAGATCATTAACTACACACACGCACCCGGCTGTTCACATGATGGGCTTGCCTTCTCTCCCCATGGACATCTACAAGCCTTGGGTGCCCATGACCCTGTTGTAAGTTCACCAGTTGTCCTTCCTATGACCACTTTTGGTAGGTACTAACCACCGTATACCAGGAATACCCCACAAGACCTGCCATTTTGGAGATGCTCTGACCCAATAGTCTAGCCATCACCATTTGGCCCTTGTGAAAGTCGCTCAGATCCTTAACGCTTGCCCAGTTTTCCTCTTTCCAACACATCACCTTCAGAAACTGACTGTTCACTTGCTGTCTTAACATATCCCACCTCGTGACAGGTGCCATAGTGAGATCATTAACTACACACATGCACCCGGCTGTTCACATGATGGGCTTGCCTTCTCTCCCCATGGACATCTACAAGCCTTGGGTGCCCATGACCCTGTTGTGAGTTCACTGGTTGTCTGTCCTTGGACCACTTTTGGTAGGTACTAACCACCGTATATCAGGAATACCCCACAAGACCTGTCATTTTGTAGATGTTCTGACCCAATAGTCTAGCCATCACAATTTGGCCCTTGTGAAAGTCGCTCAGATCCTTAACGCTTGCCAAGTTTTCCTCTTTCCAACACATCACCTTCAAGAACTGACTGTTCACTTGCTGTCTTAACATATCCCACCTCTTGACAGGTGCCATAATGAGATCATTAACTACACACTTGCACCCGGTTGTTCACATGATGGGCTTGCC
Organism: Erpetoichthys calabaricus; assembly: GCF_900747795.2. Classification (NCBI taxonomy): domain Eukaryota; kingdom Metazoa; phylum Chordata; class Cladistia; order Polypteriformes; family Polypteridae; genus Erpetoichthys; species Erpetoichthys calabaricus. The sequence goes on along the minus strand of NC_041404.2, from coordinate 149,050,567 downwards.
TTCTCTCCCCATGGACATCTACAAGCCTTGGGTGCCCATGACACTGGTTGTCTGTCCTTGGACCACTTTTGGTAGGTACTAACCACCGTATACCAGGAATACCCCACAAGACCTGTCATTTTGGAGATGTTCTGACCCAATAGTCTAGCCATCACAATTTGGCCCTTGTGAAAGTCGCTCAGATCCTTAACGCTTACCCAGTTTTCCTGCTTCCAACACATCACCTGGCTGTTCACTTGCTGTCTAAAATATCCCACCCTTGGGCAGGTGCCATAATGAGATCATCGATATGATGCACTTCACCTGTCAGCGGTTTGAACGTTGTGGCTGGTTGGTGTAAATGATAGTAGTTACAGAATAAACAGAGAACAAAGATGCACCAAAAAGGAATGCAGACACAGGGAACCTTGGGTAAAACGTAACAATCATGGCAATGTGTTGTATGTTAGTTGGACATGCAAGTTAAGAATTTCCTGGTACTCTGAACACATGACAATACCATTACTCCCATTACTAAGATATGAAGAGAAGCAGCCCCGGTTGTGAGTGTATGGTAAGGTTTGGTTGCACTGTGGCTGGATGGGGATCAGGTCGGTGGTGAACTTTTGGGCTGGCGGGGGGTTAAGCTACCTCGACAGTCATTGCATCCTGTGCTGTGCCCCTAAAGCTTTTAAAATTGTTGGGCTGAATGGCCTGTTCTTGTCACAGATTTTCTAATGTTCTAAATCAGTCCGTTAGAGAAATGTGGAAAATGCACTAGAAAAGAAAGAAAAAAAAACAAAAAAAACGAGTACGTCTCCTATAAACAACAAGTTTACACAAGAAATCCATCTGATCCGACTTGCATGTCACTTGCCAATGAAACATGAAGTTTCAGGGCCCCCACAAGGGAAGGGTGTTGTTTAGCTCTGGAGTTCACTTCTGTTCTAAACACACACACACACACACACACACACACATGCACACCCACACACCGCCAGCTGTAAATGGCTGCACATTCTGCCATTGGTACCTAAAGACGTTGGGTAACTTCAGAGGCACGTGGATTCACATGTGGTGCAAGAAGAGCTCTGTTCTCGATTTTCTTATTTAAAAACCAGGAAAGCCCAGCAACTGGATGAAAAAAAAAGCCTTTATGTTAATTCCAGGAAGCCCTCCCAGGACTCTGTGTGTGTGTGTGAGTTCCTTTGAGTCACGCATTGTGTCTGTGTGTCTGCATGTGCCTATGCACGTGTGTCTCTGCTCTTTCATTTGTGTAGCTCTATCACTCTGTGTGTGTGTGTGTGTGTGTGTGGCACCTTTGGATGTGACTTTTATTTTGTGTGATCCAGTGTGTGCACCTCTAAATACAGTATGTGTTTGTGCACACTTACGAAGACTCTGAGGTTTAGCGTTCCTCTGACGCCTGCGGGTGTGAGACTAAGTCCACCTTGTGAGGCCACAGCCTTGTCACTGTTTTGTCATTTCCATATTACGTCACTGTGTCCTCTGCATGCTCTGCTCCCTGTGGGACTGGTTGCCTTTTGTGCATTTCTCTGTGCACACGCGCCGTCTTCTGTCCCCGAGTGTATGTAGTTTGTGAATGACTGCGTATTGCTGCTGTGTCCGTTACGCTGCCCCCCAGGCTTCCTCTCCAGGACAAACGGCATTGCAGGCGGCCGTGCTCTTCCTGCCACCTCCCTCCCTCCCTTCCTCTCATGCTCTTTCTTTCTCTCTCTCTCTCTCTCTCCCCCTCCCTCTGCCTTTCCGATCTGAGCGCACATCTAAGGAGCAACTCTCTTCACGGACCTTTGCACGACTTTCTGCTCTTCTCAGTTTGACAGACCAGAATTCCCAGGATTTTGGAATAAGCGTGGAGGTGCGGCGACAGACAAGCCTGCCTTGTCGGATGAGTGAGATGGGTGAGGAGTGCGTACTGCTGGCGTTCCTGTTTTTGACTTCAGATCTTAGACGTGCCAGTTGCGCTGTTTCGGGATGTGATCTGAGAAAGGCTGCCGCTCTGTGCTGCTCTGTTTGCTTTTATTTTTTTCTTCTTTAATGGCTGTACTAATTAAATATTGGGGTGATATTCAATGAATGAATCTCTAGATGCTCACCTCTGATGGGCATCAATTGTCACAGAACTTCAGAAGGGGTGTCTTGTTGCTTCCACTGATCATTTATGTTATGAAGGAATGGGGGTGTTGGGGGCCTTGCCACCCTGCTTCCCAAATGGCAAGTTCTCCCTTTTGGTCATTAGTGGCTGGCAGCTCTTCCAAAGTGCTTTCAGGATGACACCAGCACTCCAGAACAATTGCCAACTTGATGTGCTAAATTAAGGTTATTAGAATGTCTGTAATGGGATAGGTGGTCATCCAACTTAGAGTTGTGTAGAGCTGGAATGACAGAGCCAGGGTTAGAGTTAGGATTATTTAACTTTGGGAAAAGGAACATACAGCTCTCTGGGTTTGTACCCAATCCACCCTCTCGCCCAAAGGCGAGGTGATTGCCCTCACTACTAACATATTAGTTTCTCTTGTGTTTACCTCTGTCTCTCATCGTCTGTTCCATACTGGACTACAATCTGTATATTAGGACAGGTCTCAGCCTGGGACATTTTTTGCATTAATGTTGTCATTTAATAGCACACATTTTGTTATTTAGTGCTTGGTGAGGGTTAGGGAAGGGAGGGGAGAGCAAGTGCCCTCTGTCTGTGAGCCATGGCCTGGTATGACAGGGATCCTCAGGAGTTTGATTTGCTGCTTAATTTTCATTTCTGGCCATACTGTAGAACTAATGTCTTCACTAATTAGGTGTCCTAACAATATGATTAATATAACAAGTGCATCACACGATTGGACCCTTACTGTATATAGTATTTTGTTGATGACAGCAGTATGCTCACCACACATTAGCTATTAGGTGTGGAAAGGATGACAGATATAGCTAACCAACAAGGGACATATGGTGATTAGGGGGCCAGAATGGACATTGGGGTACACCCTACTATTTTTGAAGGATGCTCAAGGATCATTCACTCATGTCAAAAGGCAGGACCTGTTAAAGCCCATTGCGGCACTTCTTGTGTGATTTTGGGCTATATAAAAAATAAATTGTATTTATGACCACAGAGAGTCTGGACCTTGCATTTACAGTACATCTCATCTGAAGGACTTGCTCCATTTTCACAGCCCTGGTGGCCTCACCAACACCCCTTCCAGCAGCAACCCAAGCTTTTCCTAGTGGGTCTTCCATGCAAGTACTGGCCAGGCCTGAACAGGCTTAGTTTCAGTTGGATGACCTTTTTTAAAGTGCAGGTGGTAGGACTGCTAAGAAGATTTAAATACACGCATACTATGGCTTGACCATACACTAGAATCAGTCAGTCAGTCATTGTCCAACCTGCTACATCCTAACACAGGGTCATGGGGGTCTGCTGGAGCCAATCCCAGCCAGCACAGGGCGCAAGGCAGGAACAAACCCAGGCAGGGCACCAGCCCACCGCAGGGCACACCCACACACACCTACACACCAAGCACACACTAGGGACAATTTAGGATCGCCAATGCACCTAACCTGCATGTCTTTGGACTGTGGGAGGAAATGGGAGCACCTGGAGGAAACCCACGCAGACACAGGGAGAACATGCAAACTCCACGGAAGCGAACCCAGGTCTCCTTACTGCGAGGCAGCAGTGCTACCACTGCACCACCGTGCCGCCCTACACTAGAATAACTAAAAGAAAATGTACAATGAAAGAAAACTGCTGACTTGGCAGTCCCAGTCCCAGTGAGGCATTATGTAAGTACATTGCTACTGGTATGCAGGAGCCTTCATTGTTGTTTTGGGCACACGTCTGCTGAATAATCCATTGGCTGAAAGTCCTCAGTGTTTGTGTGTCACAGAGAGGATGTGCAGCATTGTTCATAATGGCACTCAGTTTTGTTTTATTTTTTTTAATTCTGTCCTCCTCTACTACCTCCAGGTCGTCCACAGTGTGTCCCATAACTGAGCCTGCTCTTTTAATTAGGTTAATGATTTGGTGGGCATCTTTTAAAATGATGTTACCAGCCCAAAACAACACAGCATAGAAAATCACACTGGCCATTGCAGAGTTGTGGAAGATGTGAAGGTATATCATTACGTACATTAAAAGAATGCAGTCTCCTAAGGAAGAAGAGCCTGCTCTGCTCTTTCTTTTATGTGCTCTGAGGCCACTCCAACCTGTCACTGAATGTGGACCCTCCGAATACTTGTAGGAGTGTGAGCCAGGGCCACCAAAACCAAACTGACCAATCAGACTGCTCAGAGAGAGTGGACACACAGATATTACTATTATTGTGCACATCTTCTGATTTATTATATCAGAAGATGTGCACAAACACCTACATATTTATGTACTGGTAGAAATGAACATTCATTACATTTGCATATACAGTATGTGTATACGTGCTTCTATACACTCCTTGTATAGAGCTTTGTGTTTTGTTAGTTTTTAGTATATATTTAACACTAATGCTGTTTTACATATTTTGCATGGCGGGTCCATGGTTAGCACTCCAGTCTTGGCCAAGTTACTGTCTGCATGTACTTTATACATCTCTCTATAACTATGTGGATTTGCTCCAAATACTCCACTCTTCAAAGTCTGGGTGTGTATGTGAGTGGGCTCTGTTAAAGATTAGTGCACTGCCCAGGGCAGGTTCTCTGTCTTGTGCCCTATGTTGCTGAGATAGGCACAGGCTAGGCTCTCTTTGATCCTTCAGATGGATTAAACAGATTCAGAAAAATGGTGGCTGATTTTAAATGTGTTCAGCACTCAGAGTGTGTCAGGTTGTGAGCATGAAGTACATAGCCTCTTCGACTGCAATTCAACTCCCCCTTCTCCTGCCATAGCTCCTAGATCATCTCGTATAGCATCTGCTTATAGGCCAAAGCTAATTTAGAGATACGAGGGGGCTTTGCCCCCTGCTCATTTCGCTTGCCAACCCCCAGGCCTGCGCTACGTGCTAACCTCTTTGTGTATACAATTTAAACAGAATTGTTATATATGTATAATAGAACTATCTATGGGCAGCATGGTGGCACAGTGGTAGCGCTGCTGCCTCGCAGTTAGGAGACCTGGGTTTGCTTCCCGGGTCCTCCCTGCGTGGAGTTTGCATGTTCTCCCCGTGTCTGTGTGGGTTTCCTCCCACAGTCCAAAGACATGCAGGTTAGGTGGATTGGCATTTCTAAATTGGCCCTAGTGTGTGCTTGGTGTGTGGGTGTGTGTGTTTGTGTGTGTCCTGTGGTGGGTTGGCACCCTGCCCAGGATTGGTTCCTGCCTTGTGCCCTGTGTTGGCTGGGATTGGCTCCAGCAGACCCCCGTGACCCTGTGTTCGGATTCAGCGGGTTGGAAAATGGATGGATGGATGGATGGATGGATGGAACTCTGTATTTTACATTACAGTGAGTAATTAACCATATTAAAAATAGGGAAACTTAATAAATTGAAAGAAAATTACGTTTCATGTTGTGTTAGAGTTATCAGTTGCATAATACGATTTTGTTCTGTTTGGCTCTGAAATTAACACGCAAATACTTTTTAAACTTACACTTTTACTGTAAAACTTCAGGAAAAACATTTTTGTGAATCTCATTGAATTTTAATTCCGTGTTTGGACTTACATCGCGATAACGCAACGTATAACTGCCCGTGAGTGAATATCGTTTCTTTCTTTCTAATAAATAAACCGACTTTTTGGAATGTTTGTCCCTGTGATTTGTTAATTGTCATAGCAAAAGCTATTCTAACAGGAAACTGTAAACGTTTTAATAAGAATGGCATATCAAGATCTCCTTTGGTGTCTAATGTTATCCCCTGAAGGTGTACTACATTACCTTTCTTGGATACATCCTTCTTTCTACAGTAATTCAGCCGGTGGAAGACCGGACGGTTTTAACGGTTGTAGATATTCTACGTGATATTGTAAGTTGATGTTTTCATCTTCCGCACCATCACCACTAACTGTTTCAGCAGAGTCTATTGATACACATTTAACCAATTTGTAACCGATCGACATTTTTGGTGTTAATTCGTTTGACTTCATCGTTTCTTGGTGCTAAGATTGCCTGTGTACTCATTTCTTCTGTTATCCCCTGAAGGTGTACTACATTACCTTTTTGGATACATCCCTCTTTCTACAGTAATTCGTGTGGTGGAAGACCAGACGGTGTTAACGTTTGTAGTTATTCCTCGTAATATTGTAAGTTGATGTTTTCATCTTCCACACCATCACCACCAGGTGCTTCAGCAGAGTCTATTGATACGCATTTAACCAATTTGCCTTGTCAATGATCGACAATTTTCGCGTTAATTTGTTTGACTTCATCATTTTTTGGTGCTAGGATTGCCCGTATACTCATTTTTTTCTGTTGATAACCCTTTGTGATGAAATTCTTCAATAAGATTTGGACATAATATGTCTTCTTTAATTGGGAACTTAAAGTGAGGAAAAACGTTAAAATTTATAAGAGCTGACAGCGCAGAAACTGTGTCTGACAAAAGCATTCACACGAATGAGAGGTGAGATTACCGTGTGCGTGGCTGAATATGGTTGTGAGGAGGGCGGGGGCTTGAAAAAATCTCATGGCCAAAGTATCGTCTCATGGGACTCGAAAAAATCTCTTGACAAAAGTCTTGTCTCGTCCCAGGATTTTTCTATATAATAGAGAGATGTGAATTGTATCTGGTCCATGTTGATGTGATTGAATCTTCTGCAGATTCATTCTGCCACATCCCAAAGGTAATCTATTGGACTCCCAACTAGAGAGTAGGAAGACCACTGAAGCACATCGAACTCAATGTTCATGAAACCAGTTTGAGATGACTTTTGCTGTGTGACATGGTGTATTATTATCATGCTGGAAAAAGCCATTAAAAGATGGGTAAATTGTGGTAATGAAGGGATACAAATGTCAGCAACAACAGGCTGTGACATTCAAGTGATGCTTGATTGGTATTAATGGGCCCAAAGTGTGCAAAGAAAACCTTCCCCACACCATTACACCATCTCCATCAGCCTGCTTGGCTGCATGGATTCATGCTGTTGGTGACAACTTTTGACCCTGCCATCTGTGTACCTCAGCAGTTTCAAAAGGCCAGGCTACATTTTTCCAGTTTTCAAGTGTCAGTGACAGGAGTGGATCCTGACAAGGTCTCCTGCTGCCATCACCTATCTGGCCCAAGGTTTGACGTGTTGTGCATTCTGAGATGCTATTCTGCTCACCACAGTTGTACAGAATGGTCATCTGAGTTTTTGACACCTTTCTGTCAGCTTAGACCAGTCTGGCCATTCACCTTTGCCCAATCTCAATATGATGTTTCTGTCTGCAGAATTTCACTCTCTGAATATTTTTTTTTTAATTTTCACTCCATTTTCACACCAAACTCTGTGTACAGGTGTTCCTAATAATATGGCCAGTGTATGTATGTTAAAAAAAACAGAATATTGCTTTATCTGATTCAGTTTGTGATACCTTGGTGACATGTCTCTGTCTGGGCAAGCACTAATAGGGTGGGGCTGGGGGCCCGGGCAAGAATCTGTCACCCAGTATGAAGATGGCTGCATTTTCGTGGTTGCCTACTGTGCTGTTGCTGTTGTTTGATGAATGCTACCACAAATTTGCAGCGAACAAGTTTAGACAAATAGTTTTTGTAAACTTAGGAGGAAGGGCCAAGCCCATGCTTTGAATAAGACTTGTTTTCTTCCTTTGTTTTTTTTCCTTCACTCCATACTTTTAGACTATGTTTATGAGACTGTAATCATGCTGCCGTGCCAGTCTGTTGGGTAGAGAGTTGTTTGTGAATTTAAGTGTCCTTTGTAACTGCCAAATTTTGCCATTACACAATGATCCGGGGTTCTTATTGATTAAGCTTTTCATTCAATAACAGTTAAGCTGAACAGGCTTTTTTCCTTTGAGACTTAGGTAAAATGGCATTTCCTGTGTTTATCCTTCTGGATGGTTCTTCTTTTCTAATGCCAGTGGTGCTTCCAGATAATCACACGAGAAGATTCTCTGTTCAGCCCTGCTGGCTCCTAAACTGTAAGCTGGTAGCACTTTTGTAAGCCATCATGACATGGGAATATTATGAATCCTGCCAGGGAAGTCATGGACTCATTTATTCGATCATATTTCCCACATATAATATACCATATTGTAGTAGGCTTGTTAGAATATTAGAAAATCTGTGACAAGAACAGGCCATTCAGCCCAACAAGCTTGTCCATCCTAGATTGTTCTGCTCTCCAACAAACTAGTTGGTCAAATATTCTAGGTGTTTATGTGTGAAGGAGAACATCTGTGTAAAATCTGCCTGTAACAAGTCCCCAATCAGGTCACCATATTCTTGATCCAGGATTTATTTTAGAATAAAACTGGAATTCACTCTACTAATTCCTTTAATAATTTCAAAAATAACAGTCATGTCACCCTGTAATATCTGCTTGCCTAAACTGGAAAGTGCTGAGATATAGAGACACAAACATGGCAAATAGGAAGTGTTGGGCCTCCAAAAATGGCCAGGCCAGACCTCCTCACCTTCCTGGGAAATGCCTCATGCCCAATAGCCCAATGGGGGCTAAATCCCAACTCCAGTGGCCTGCTTCAGGCTCTGTAGGCCCAAAAGGGATTTCAAATTCAAAATGAATTTAATTGTCCCAAAATGTACCAAAAAGTAGGAGGATAACTGTTAACCTCAGCTTGTGAACAAACGGTAAACAAAAATCTTCATAAAAAGAAGAATTTATTAATGAAAATGGAAAAAATACACGGACAGGCTCTAAATAGCAAAAAGAGGCAAATTAGCTGCCTAAAAAGCAATACTAAATAAGCAAAGTCCCCAAAAAAGACGCAATCCAGAAATCAGAATCCTTCAACAAAGCAATAATAATCAAAAAGGCAGAAATACTCACAAAGATCCTGGAAAATCCTGCCACTGCTCTGATATATCACCAGAAGGACCCAGCAGCTGTGACATCAGGGTTGTCCTGTCTCTTGGGGTACCACCCACAAAGCATGAGGAATACAAACAAAAGTAAAGAGAGAGTACGTAAGACACATAATAATTCCTAATTATTAAAAAACCCAAAAATATATACCGTATATACTCATAAGTCGGGTCTTGAAACCTGAAAAATTGATCATAAAATCAGACCCAACTTGTATGCCCGTTCAAAAATGCGACACTTCATTTTTTTTAATCTTCTTACCTTCTCCAATCTCACATCAGTTTCTCAGATGCATCGAATTTTGTTGCAGCAGCGCAGTTACCAATTTCTTTCCTTACTTCAACGATGTTTAATTTAAAACCAGCTTCATCTTTTCTTCTGATTGTAGATAAGGGGTGCTCTTACGATAAAGGTGTATGAGGGTGTGAGATACAAAAAGCACAAATCAGTGCAAACGTCGCTTCGGAATAGTTCGGGTATCACCGTGTGGTCACGTAGGCACAATAGAGAGCGAGAGGTTAGGAGCTCACGGTGATACAGCGCACTGCCGCACCCACATAGAAGAAAAAGGCTGTGTGCTCGGTGGTTACTCTCTCAGGCGGGCGTTAGCATTTCATAATCTCTTGGACCAATAGCTTGAGTTTTCCATATTTGACTTATACGACCAACATTATAAAATACCAGAAATTATACAATAAAATCAAGTCCCGACTTATCCACAGGAGAACTTATCTGCGAGTATATACGGTACATAAATACCCAACGAAAAGGTCCAACGCCTTCAATCCCTCCTCATAACTGATACCTCTCAGTCCTGAATCAGCTCTGTCTCTCTTTTTTGGACTTTCCCTAGGGCTGCTATGCCTATTTTACAGCTTAGAAACCGAAACTGAACATAGTACAACAGACGAGGCCTCACCAGAATGTTCTAAAGCTATGAAGTGTAACCTTCTTGGACTTTTTATTTGGAATCATCAATCAGTTGTTATATTGGGTGCTGTTTAAATATTCTGCTCTGAACCATAGGTATCCTCACTTCTGTCATCGATGGATGCCAGATCAGGTTTACCCTTAGCTTACATTATGGGTCCTCAAATTTTGACATTGAATCCTGAGTCTAACACCCGTAGCTCCATGGAAGATCTGAACTCATCCCGATGTAAGCATCTGAGTTAATAAATAACTTCTATAGCCATGGCAGCTAGCATCTCTGTTATTTGCTTTGGAAGCAGCATTGATTCTCTGTAAGATACTCACACCTCCATTAATGTTACACTACATAACAGAAGAACATCGTCAGACCCACGCAACCCTTTTCAAGTTCATAGGACCACAGCCTGTCTTAGGAATACTTGGCACTGCTATAAAGGGCATCAGTTTGCTATAAAGACCACTCACACACAAACACATATCTACCACTAGCGCCATGTGATGGAAATCTCCCCTATCCACCATACTCATCCATCCATCCATCCATTTTCCAACCCGCTGAATCCGAACACAGGGTCACGGGGGTCTGCTGGAGCCAATCCCAGCCAACACAGGGCACAAGGCAGGAACCAATCCCGGGCAGGGTGCCAACCCACCGCAGGACACACACAAACACACCCACACACCAAACACACACTAGGGCCAATTTAGAATCGCCAATCCACCAAACCTGCATGTCTTTGGACTGTGGGAGGAAACCGGAGCGCCCGGAGGAAACCCACGCAGACACGGGGAGAACATGCAAACTCCACGCAGGGAGGACCCGGGAAGCGAACCCGGGTCCCCAGGTCACCCAACTGCAAGGCAGCAGCGCTACCCACTGCGCCATCGTGCCGCCCTTGATGAAACTATTGAGTATCCACACATCTAAAAGATCAGGGGCAGGATCCACTCAATAAAACAATCAAGTATCCATGAGCCAAATCCCCCTACACCCCACAGATGAATAAAGTTCTATCTAAATGCCCAATGAAGAGGTCGAGTCTCTCCAGAGTGAGAAAAATCACACGGCATTAAATAACCAGGTGTTAAAAGTCAACTCTATTTTAAGGAGCTAAGTCACCCAGGGGCCTGTGGGGGTCTAAATCTGGCCTTCACTCAAACACACAATCTTCTTTCGAATGGCCAATCAAATGTTACATTAGCTTGTCCTTAAATATGTTGTCCTCAGCATTTCTACTCTCTGATGCATGTAAACTCAAGACTGGATTGGTCTTTCGCTCCATTTTGACTCAAACCCTTCTGTGGCTCTTTGGCTACATCCACACTACTAGACTTTTATTTTTAAAAATGCATTATTTAAAACAAAGCAATCTCCATCTACACTAGTGTTTTCACATTGCTTACAAAAGTCAGTCCGTCAGTCATCCATCCATCCATCATCCAACCCGCTATATCCTAACACAGGGTCACGGGGGTCCGCTGGAGCCAAAACCCAGCCAACACAGGGCGCAAGGCAGGAACAAATCCTGGGCAGGGTGCCAGCCCACCACACACACAAACACACACACCCGCACACCAAGCACACACTAGGGACAATTTAGGATCGCCAATGCACCTAACCTGCATGTCTTTGGACTGTGGGAAGAAACCGGAGCACCTGGAGAAAACCCATGCAGACACGGGGAGAACATGCAATCTCCACGCAGGGAGGACCCCGGGAAGAGAACCCGGGTCTCCTAACTGCAAGGCAGCAGCGCTAGCACTGCGCCACCGTGCCACCCCGCTTACAAAAGTACCCTCTTAAAAATAATGGTGCCAAAGTGATTTCTCATAGCAAAGCCTTAGGGCAACCATTTTTGGTTTCCAAAAAGAACTATCCACATGGTAGGCTGAAGAAAGAAACCTTTATTTATTTGGATCCATAACCAGTTCCATAAATAACCATGAACAGATGTTAACAGATTTGTGAAATAATAATGTTTTTAAAAGGACTGCCTACAATAACACAGGCCAAGTTCAGGTTTTCTTGATCTACCAGTATTTGGTTAGGTAGACCACCATACCCTAAATATTTCTGTTTTGTCCATAGTAGGAACCTTTTCAATTCCCAAAAAACTATTTCATTGGCAAAGAAAGAAGTAGTTATTTGTTTAGCAATAGTTCCATGAGGAACCACACAACCAAGTATAGTGCCAGGCTAGAACGCTTATTTTTAACAATGTATCTCCACCGCATATTAAAACGAACAAAAACTCATATGGGGTAGTTGCTCTGTGTCCTTGAAGGGAAAGCAACACCAGCAACTACAGGATTTATCACAAAACTGTAATGAACGCTAGATTATTTGCTTTTCGTACATGTATGTGGCATTCAAACTGGACAAAACATAATTTAAGGCCATGTCACATTGGACAGTTGCACATAATCTTAGTGAGATGGAGGGATTCAGCAGCGCGCTCTCATGAAGCCGATCACATAGTCTGACCTAACCGGTGACTCCGTCAAATTAGCCTTCGACCTGCTCCAATTAAAATCAGACTGGTTTGATTTTGTTTTTTGTCACATTGGGCAGCCCCTGTGTGCATGAGAGCTGACAACCAATGGAAGTACAATGACATGGTCACATGGACATGGCGATGTCATCAACCACAGCGGTCGACAAATCGGGCAAATCCCACAATTAGATGTCACGTAATGTGACATCAGCTTGAGATGCATACAGGTAAGCAACACAACAGTGACCTGGAAAGCAGCTCCTCTATATCCACTTTGTTGGAATACAATACAATACAATTTATTTTTTGCATAGCCCAAAATCACACAAGAAGTGCCGCAATGGGCTTTAACAGGCCCTGCCTGTTGACAGCCCCCCAGCCCTGACTCTCTAAGAAGACAAGGAAAAACTCCCAAAAAAACCCTTGTAGGGAAAAAAATGGAAGCAACCTTGGGAAAGGCAGTTCAAAAACAGACTCCTTTCCAGGTAGGTTAGCGTGCAAAAAAAAAAAGGGGGTCAATACAATACAATACACAGAACAGAACACAAGTAATCTTCAATGCAGTATAAAATAAAAATATTACAAGAATTTAACAGTAGATGATATCACATAATATGATTTAGAATATTGTTTTCTTCCATGAAGGGTGACCAATCAGAGAGTAAGATGTTGCTAATGAGCCAGATCCAGTCAGGAAACGGCTAAATAATTAAGCACAAACCAAAACTGTTTTTTTTAAAACTCTTAATTGTCACCCATCCCAACTGCAGTGCTGAGTTGGCATTTTCAGAAGTATGCGACTCTGGAGAGCATTTTCAAAAGTCTCAGTTTGGGGGGGGGGGGGGCTAAAAATCCCAAGGTAGTGTGGACAAAAGACAAAAGACGAAAACCAATTTATACATTTTTAAATGAAAACATAGTAGTGTGGACATAACCTCAGTCTCTTGGATTAGACAGACAGTCAAGATGCCAGACTGTCATAAAGAACTTCGCTCGCCGAGGCGGCTAGCATCGTTGCTACTGGTGAGGGAGGTTGATAGACTTGCATAATAAACATTGTTTTCATCAAATGAGGACCTTTATAATTACGCATTATCTCAAAGTGCTTCTGAATATGTGAATTTCCCCCTGGGATTAATAAAGTATCTATCTATCTATCTATCTATCTATCTATCTATCTATCTATCTATCTATCTATCTATCTATCTATCTATCTATCTATCTATCTATCTATCTATCTATCTATCTATTATATAGTGCCTTTCACTCTATCTATCTATCTATTATATAGTGCCTTTCACTCTATCTATCTATCTATCTATCTATCTATCTATCTGAAAGCAGAAATCACTCTTGGAAAATAACTGGTAGTACCCACGGCCCCCTCCCACTCCGGCCAAACCTCCCCCTCCTCACTTCCCTTGTTCTGGGTAGACTTAGCTGGCCTCATTAAATGGCTGGTAACAGCTGTTCCTCTCCACTATGTTTCCTGGTCACTGACTCCTGGCAACCTAACCCTCCAACCCCCCCTCCCCCCCCCCCCCCCCTTAACTCCCTCTACTTTGTTTCCATGTGCCTCTCAGATAGTCAAATAAATTTGCTTAGAGGCAACATAAATGGAATCCATGAAAGGGACTCGGGAGGCTGTTGAGGAGCAGGCTGTCAGCTGACTCCTCGTGCTCCGCTTTAGCAATGTCAATAACCCTTTAAGTGCTGCTGCCCTGTTCCGTCTATCCCACCCCCTTTATGATCCGTGCTTTCTGGTTTTAATGAAAGGATTCCAAGACCTGCCTGACAGCACTTATTGTTACAGCCGCATTGGTTTGGCTGGGAGGTGGTAGAAATGGGAATGGATGTGATTGATTGATTATTGACTTTTCATTCTGGGGGGGGAGCAGACCTTGATTCCTCTCGTGCCATACGAGCCACAGTTTCCTTTAGATGAGCTGATACCTCATTTGTGGTTAACACTGAAGAATTGTATACCTGCCGTGTGATCCTGAGCTTTTTAATTATCACCTGTGATGCCAGCTATGCAGCATGGAATAGATGATAAGTCTTTAAATGTGACCTCTCTGATGCATTCAGAAAGGCAGTGCCCACCCTGCCACCCATCTTCAAGCAATATTGAGACCCTGGGGAGCAATATGGGCAAATTCCTAAAGACCAGAAAATATAAAAAGGGTGATTGAGCAGATCTAGGTACAGTAAATCCTCGCTCTCTGCAGATTCGCTTATCCGCTATTTTAAAAGTGCAACTAATTCCGCAACACCCTTTTCTCGCGCCTATTTGTGGCCGTATACAGCAGAGAAAAATTCTAGGAGGTCTATCGCATAGCAGTGAAACGTGAGATTGTGTGCTTAGGGTTGCCAGATTAGAAAATTAGAAATATGGGACACTCTTAAAATCTCTCTCTATATTACATTATAAATATATAAATGTATACATGCCCCCTACACACCCAGATCAATATATTATATAAAAGTAAAGACACAAGTTAAAAACATAAAGCAAGGATTTTAATGGGTTATGAGGAAAACAAAAGTAAAATCATTTGAAAATTATTTACTGAAAGTGCAATTACCTACACCACAGTTTGCTTCAAAACAGCTTCTGCCTTGTTTGATAAATGTCCATTCGCTGGAATATTCATCACAAAATTTATACTTTGGCATCTTGGGATGGATGGATGGATTAGTTTTTAAGTTACAAAAAAAGTGGTCTATGGCAAGTAGTAACAACACACTTTGTTGACCCTGTATGTTGCAATACTGATAGAGAACTGGCCGGGAGAGCAAAACGGTAAGAGTGTCGCTGTCCTCAGCCAACCATAGTGACTGAGCAAGTTGCAAACAGGCAGCAAACACGAGTTTCCTCATTACATTTGGGTTATTTTCATCAAGAGAATCTGAGAAAAGAAAGTGTAATTACTTATAAAGTTATAACTAAGTACTGTAAGAAGGTAGTAAAAATATATTTTTATTATGAAATTTGAAAATGAACTAAATACGGGACATTTGGGTGTCCCTGAAAGGTCAGTACGGGATTGGGGACAAAATGATCAAATATGGGACATTTGGCAACCCTATGCGTGCTACGCTGAATGGATCAATGTGTGTCTACACTGGTAGGCCATTGAACCCCATTCGTAATAGAGACCAAGGCTGACAATTGTTCTGCATGTGTGAGGAATTCCCAGTAAGACTGCAATGACTAAGTCCCTGCTCTTTACACACCTCCCATTGTTATTGCTGATTTGCTGAGTTAATGAAGTCCTCGGATGGGCCCTGCTGTGGTCAATCGCAGCCCCTGGCAGAGCACCAAGAATTTGATTGACCTTGATTATTTAGAGGAAGGAAAAGTCGTAACAAGGCTTGTGTAGGTGAACCTGTGTAACGATCATTACTAAGCTTGATGGGCAAAAGTGGAGACAGGGTTGGATGGACCCACTGGTCCTCCCTCAAAGTCGTCCTCCTGTCGGAACCTACGTGTTTTGCAAGTTTCACTTCCTGCCAGAACCTAATTCTGTTTTTTCCTATAAGATCAATGCTTCAGTATTCTCAGTTTTCACTGGATTTTTCAAGAACCTAACACCCACGGGTGTAACAAGAATCGATTGCAACTATAGGCCAGTAAGCTTAACATACATTACAGGAAAATTAATGGATGGAATTATTAAGGAGAAGATTGAGCCGCACTTGGCAAGAACATGAGTTTTAGGGAACATTAAGAATAGGTTCAAATGGAGAAAGTCGTGTTTAACTAACATGTTGGAATACTATAAGGAAGTGACAGAAGAATTTGATCAGATGCGATATCTCGACTTTCAGAAAGCATTTGATAAGATGCCACACAAGAAGTTGGGCATTAAACTAAAAGAAGTGGGAATTCAGGGTGTGGTGTGTAGATGGGTGCAGAATTGGCTCAGACAAAGGAAGCAAAAGATTACGGTGTGAGGAGCCCCATCAGAATCAGATGACGTTAAGAGTAGTGTCCAGCAGGGGTCAGTATTAGGACTGCTGCTGTTTTAAGGAATATACCAGTGAAACCTTGGATTGCAAGTATAATTCATTCCGGAAACGTGCTTGTAATCCTAAAGCACTCATATATATCAAAGCGAATTTCCCCATAAGAAATAATGGAAACTCACATAACTCGTTTCACAACCCACAATTATTTATATAAAAATAATTAATAAAAAATCTAAAGTAAAAATACTATCTATCTATCTATCTATCTAAAACAAAATAACCCGAACTTTATCTTTGAAAAGAATAGTGGCTGGTGTGAGGGAGACAAGAGAGGAGGAGGATTATTGTATAGAATGACTTTCACTACAACTCACGGAATCACATGAGAAGCAACTTTTCTACAATTTCCAGAACACGCGGCCGTTGCTTTGATACTTTTGTGACTCCTTTTGCTGCATCTAACCCCCTTATTTCTTCTCTCTTCTTTAATAAACGTAGACTTATAAAATCTTGCAATGTCGGCCACTCGCATACCTTGTTCGTGCTTCTCAATGATTTCCTTAACTTCCACCGTAATCATCTCCTTCTTCTTACCACCTTCCATCCATCCATCCATCCATTTTCCAACCCACTGAATCTGAACACAGGGTCACGGGGGGTCTGCTGGAGCCAATCCCAGCCAACACAGGGCACGAGGCAGGGAACCAATCCTGGGCAGGGTGCCAACCCACTGCAGGACACACACAAACACACCAAGCACACACTAGGGCCAATTTAGAATCACCAATCCACCTAACCTGCATGTCTTTGGACTGTGGGAGGAAACCGGAGCCTTTTTAGTCTTTTTCTTCATGGTGGCCATTTTCACACACACACTAACAGTATATGCTAGCACGGATGTTGACTATACAAGTGAGCCACAATCCCGCAGTGAGTGAGTGAGTGAGAGAAGTTGTGATCACATGAGGCTCGGCAGACAAAGCGTATGCACACAGTACTACTCATATTGCAAGACCTCGCTCGTTCATCAGGTCAAAATATATTAAAATTTCTTGCTCATCTTGCAAAACACTCGCAGACCAAGTTAGTTGCAATCCAAGGTTCCACTGTAAATGATTTGGATAGGAATATAAAGAACAAGCTGGTTACATTTGCAGATGATACCAAGCTCGGTGGATTGGCAGATAATCTCGAATCCACTGAATCATCACAGAGGGACTTGGACAGCGTACGGGCTTGGGCAGATTGGTGACAGAGGAAATTTAATATAAGTAAATGAAAAGAATTACACATTGGAAATAGAAGTATTAGGTTTGATACACAATGGGAGGTCTGAAACTTGAAAATACACCTGATGAGAAGGATTTAGGAGTCGTAGTGGACTCAACGCTATCAACTGCCAGGCAGTGTTCAGAAGCCATTAAGAAGGCTAACAGAATGTCAGATTTATGTAGGGCCCTGATGTATGCAGTCCAAGTCCAGGGAGGTTCTTCTCAAGTTTTATAATACACTGGTGTGGTCTCTACTGGAGTACTGGGTATAGTTTTGATTTCCAGGCTACAAAAAGGACGTGGCAATGCTAGAAAAAGTCCAGAGAAGAGCGATGAGGCTGATTCAGGGCTACAGGGAATGAGTTAGGAGGAAAGACATCACCTTTGAACCGTTTCAGTTTAAGCAAATGGTGATGAAGAGGTGACGTGACTGAAGTGTTTAAAATTGTGAAGAGAATGAGTCCAGTAGGTCCAGCCTGTTGAATTTAAAATGAGTTCAACCAGAACACAATGGTACAGTTGGAAACTTGTTAGGGGTAAATTAAACAACGTCAGGAAGTTTTTCTTCATAGAGAATCATAGACACTAGGAATAAGTGACCAAGTAGTGTGGTAGACAGTAGGACTCTAGGTCAGGTCAGGTCAGGTCAGGGAGCATGCACTGGTGCAGCATGTTGCTGCACCCACCACACGATGAAACAACTTGAGATCTGGTTGGCAACCCCCTAGGCAGACACGCGGTCCAGTCCCACTCTCCAGAAATGACCATCTATCTGGCACAGGCAGGCATTAAGTGGGTGTCCACTTGGCCAGGTCCAGCCTCTCGGGAGCTCAGCAATGAGGATCCTACAAATTGGACCGTCCTTGGGGAATCGCGCCACATGGCCGTAGTGCTGTAACTGACAATCCCTCACAATGCAGGCAATGTGCCTCATTTGGGACTCCGTGAGCAACCGCTCATTTGACACAAAGTTAAACCAGCGGTACCCAAGGATTCGCAGAAGAGACACATTACCAAAGGAGTCCAGTCTCAGGTCACTGGATGGCGTCCATGTTTCTCAACCATATAACAAAGCAAAACAGGAAGCACCAGGACTCTAAAGACTTGGACTTTTGTCCTTTTGCAGAGATATCAGAAACGCCACGCAACCCTTTATCGGCGACCTCATGACCCCCCATGCTCTCCCAATCCGTCTACTGACTTCATAGGAGGAGTCATCAGAGACATGAATGCCAATCCTGAGGTAAGTAAACCCCTTGAGGAGGTCGACACTCTCTCCGCAGACTGACACACCGCTGATGGCTGTGCCCAAGAGATCATTAAAGACCTTGGTTTTTATGAAGACACTCACAAGCCCAGACACTCAGACTCATCAATCAGTCTCTCGAGAGCCCCGATCAGAGCCTTCATGGATCACAGCATGGTCGGCAAAGTCAAGATCAGTGAATCTCTCTTCACCAACAGAAGCCCCACACCTATTGGACCCCACGCAACACCCAGTCCATGCAAGCATTGAGCAGAGTAGAAGCAGAACACACCTCTGAATCAACTGGGAAGAATGCAGAGGTTCTATCTCCACTCTGCACAGCACCCATAGTTCCAGTATACAGGCTGGCCAAGATACTAATCAATTTCAGGGGACCCCGCGAAGTTTCAGAACGTCCCACAGTGCAGCTCGATCATCCCTAGGACTCTACAGACCTTCAAAACTCAAGATGATGTTGTTTTGAAACAATTAGGTGGATAGGATTGGTGAGCTTTTTTGGGCAGAATGGCCCATTCTCATCAAAAGTTTTTGCAGTGTTCAAATGTTTCAATATCAAAAACAGAAGACATCAACAACATTTAGAAGACACATTTTTGTTCCCTCAGGCTTTGTACTTATAATGGATTCATTGTGATATGCAGTCCTACCAGAACAGCTGAAGAGCAAATTTGGCCTTTGGAAACAACGGCTGTTTTCTTATGAGAATCTGGGAGACTGCCCTGAGTCACAGCGCGTCACTTCTTTTTCGAGTTTAGAGCAGGACATCCTTCAAATATGCAACTTATTTGGCTGGCTACAGAATTAAAACCACACGCTGGGAGCCTTCAAATGAGTGGCAGGCATTGTGCTCGGAAGAAGAAGAAGAAGAAGAAGTGGAAATCTGCCGCCCCACAAGGACTGAGAAACAGGCTGCCGTGGGGGATCTGCTGTGAGAGCAACATTTCAGTTCCAAAGATTTGTCACCCATATCGAGGTTGCATCCCTCCTTTTTAAACTTTAGAGACTATGAAATGCATGATGATAGCAAAGAATACGGTTAAGACAAGCCAAGTGGCTTCATCTTCATACCATCCAAACACTGTAGCGCAACATACAGTGGTACAAATTAATGTTCCTCTGGACCGCAGTGTAACATTTAATAAAAACAAAGAAAAGAAATACGTATATGGTACTATAACATAGACAATAGATAAATAATAGGTACAAAATGTAAATTGATAGGTAATAAAACACATAAATAATAACAACTAATAATAAAAACATCAGTAGTAACAAATGTACTGCATATAAATAAACTACTAGGGACAGATCTGAGGGAGCGCAGAAAGCACAGAAATCAGAATCCGGACAACCAAGGGGTACAAGCTGTTGCAGAACCTGGCAGAAATGGTTCAGATCTTATGGTTCCTTCTGCCAGGTAGGAAG
Source organism: Erpetoichthys calabaricus (assembly GCF_900747795.2). Lineage (NCBI taxonomy): Eukaryota > Metazoa > Chordata > Cladistia > Polypteriformes > Polypteridae > Erpetoichthys > Erpetoichthys calabaricus. The sequence goes on along the minus strand of NC_041404.2, from coordinate 149,030,235 downwards.
GGTGGGAGTGATCGTCCACAATCCTGGAGGCTTTTCGAATGCACCGCTTAATAATACTTTCTTAAATGAAGGACGGAGCAGTCACCATGATCATTTCTGCTGTGTGTTATCGCCATTGTGATCAGAGGACACTGCAGGTCCCAAAGCAGCTGGCTGGAATGCTGTCGATGATACCCTGTAGGATGTGGTGAGAATGGAGGAAGGTAGGCTTGTCTTCCTCAGCTGCCAAAGGAAACGGAGATGTTGCCGCACCTTCTTGGATATGGACGTGGTGTTAATTGGTCAGCTGCCAGGTCCACACCAAGGAATGTGGTGGCACTGGAGTGTGGATAGCATGGGCTGATCTCTTTCATCTTGTCCAGGCAAATCCATTTTATAACAGAGTTGCAATGTTCGACCCCAACTGACCAATCTGATCTGTCAGGAAGTTCATTTTTGGCTAAATCGCACCATCTTGGATTACTTGACTTCGAGGTCAGAAACCTTTTATGCATAGAAGTTGTTTTTACTTTTTCCATTAGAACAATGTGCCAGTTTTTAAGGTGAGTAATGCCCTATTGTGCCACCATTGGGTAAACTATTAGCAATGTAATACATTTAGGCATTTTGGAAAGTAATTAATTTTGAGCAAATTTGAAGAGAATCTCCCAACCCCCTTTTTCACCCACAGGCTCACAGTCTTGTTTGCACTGAACCGTGGGAGAAAGAAAAGTCTGGAATTCTGTGCAAACACCTCCTAGGCAGCAAAAGGCGGTTTCAACTCCCAGGCACATGTGCCATTTTCATAAAGGCTGTCTATTGTGATGAATGTATGAGTGGAAAGGTTAGGCTTCTTTGCATAAGGCCCAAGTTGGTGTCCTATGTTAGTGCCTTAGCTTCACCTGGAAACCATTTTTTTTCAGTTACCCCAGTCTAACAAGAAAAACTGGAACAACGACGTGAACCACTTAAAACCCTTTAGGAAATTCACTGTCTGCAATATTGAAATACTTAATATAAGTTTAAATCCGCGATCAAAGAGACACCTTTTTGTGATGAGTTGCTGGTTTGAGAAAAAGGTGCCACGGATAGGAGTGGCATTAGAAAATGTTATGGTAGGAGATAGAACTGGAACATCTGTATTTGAAATGAGGCATATACTGATGTCCATTTGGGCCACTAGGGGGCATTCTGGGTACCTCATAAATTTGCTGTGCATTATGGTAACTTTGCTGTTTTTTTCTCCTTTGTTAAACAAAATTCTCTTGGGGACTTGGTGTTTGTTTTTTTTCCTTAGGCTTTGAACTCAGCGTTAATATTTGCAGTGCACCATGCAATGCATATGTCTCTGTTAAATACCATTTGAAAGGGGATTCATAAAAGCAGTGTTGATGTTTGTAATGCACCATCTGTTGGAATGACAGAGACATAGTAACCAAATAGACATACAGATACACAGACACTTATCCTTTCATTTTATTAACGGTTGTGCTACCCATCTAAGACAGGTTGAACCACAAATAATCAATATAGACCTTTTAGCATTAATGTTTGCAGTGCACCATGCAATGCATATGTCTCTGTTATATGCCGTTTTGGTATGGGATTCATAAAAGCAGTTTTAATGTTTATGATGTGCAATACATTTTATTACTGCAGATGTTTGTGATGTGCCATCTCTTGAAATGTGAGACATAGCAACCAGATGGAGACACACTTGTCCATTTATTAAGTTGGGTTATATTTTTGTTCTGTTGCAACACCCATGTTTTTTTGTTTTGTTTTAATGGGCATTGCTATTTTGTGATTTTATTGCCAAGATGCTTCCTGGAAATTGTGATTTTTGGCATCACTATCACAATGTTATTTAATTCTGCATCTCAGGCCAGTCGTCGTCCTCGTTCTGCCGGAGTGTTAACTTGGAAGTAAACAAAATAAAAACGCTAGAAGTTCAGCTGAAGCTTAGAGTAGGAAACTCTAGACTTCTGTACTACAAAACGAACTCGCAAAAAAGGATCTGGCAAAACTGGGAAAGCCTAGAACTGTATTCCAAAATCAGAATGCAAACCATATCTAAAGTCATACAAAGGAAACAAATTTGAGAATTTGGTTTGAAATACCATGTGATATTTTGTGAGATCACTTTCAAGATTTCTATATTTTTTACTTATTATTGGACTTTTACCTAAGGTGACTTACAAGATTTAAGACACTGTTGGCTTACATTTCTTTTGTTTTTCAAATGGGAACCCAGTCGGGTCACCCAGTGGTGTCAGTAGTGGGATTTTAACCCACAGCCTCAGGTTTTGACATCTTAACCACTAAGCCACACTTGCCTGAATTTTCTTCAAGAATGAGTATGATCTAAATGGAGCACCACAAGAGACAACCACATGGGACAAAAGAAAATGTTTCCACTTTATTGTTTTCTGATCTCATTGTCTAGAAGAAGCCAAAAAGATATTAGGGAGATCTCTCTTTTTTTTTTTTACTTTGCATTGCTATGAGTGTGGCCACCAGACACTTGTAGGTCTAGAAGCCCATATCAAACAATAGTGGATGAGATGATCAGACATGGAATTGGGATGACAATTAAAGGTCCAAGCATGGGCAACATATTTATTAGAGTTTAAGTAAAGGGAATAGTGTCCTATTGGACATCCTCCAAGTATGGCTTGTCTTGTTTAACTACTTTCACAGCTTCCAATGCCACTTTCCTTTTCTACCAGCTCTAACCCTATCTGGTCTATGACCGAAAGGAGTGATTGAACACTTGCAGGGCACCAGATTCTCCATCTAAACAAGGGGTCTCCAACTCCAGTCTTGGTGGACCACCATGGCTGCAGGTTTTCATTCTAACCCTTTTCTTAATGAGTGACCTGTTTTTGCTGCTAATTAACTTCTTTTGAACTAATTTTAATGGACTTGCTCTTGAAGACTCAGACTCCTTCATTGTTTCTTTTTCCTTAATTAGCAGCCAAACAATAAGGAGATACAAAATGAGCCGAAACAACTGGCGTCCATCATACAATATCTGAAAATAAAGAAAGATGAAGGTCTCAGGAATGCTGATCTGCTCAGGACCCCAAAACATTTGACCAGAGCTCTTAGAATGAGAAAATCAACAGTTTCAGAAATGTCTGCTAATGCACCACAAGAGCAGCAACAAGCCATGAAATTAAAGAACGGGTTTAATGAACGACAAGAATCGACACCTCATTAAGCAGCTGGTTGGAGTGAAATTGGTTGGAGTTTGAGGTCCTAACTTAGTTGGTCTTCTGTTGGCTCACTCACTTCACATTTCATTTCTGTTTGGGTGCCATTTAAGGAAAGAAATGAAGCAATTCAGAGGAACGATGAAGAAATTCAGGGGAACAAATCTTAAAAAAGCAATTGAATTAAAATGAATTCTCAAGAAGTTAATTAGCAGCACAAACAGGCCACTCATTACAAAAAGGGTTAGAATAAAAACCTGCAGCCACGGTGGTCCTCCAGGACCAGACTTGGCGACCCCTGATCTAAACCATCGATGTGGAGTAAAGATGTTCAAAGTTTCAAATTCCAACCCCATCATGAACAATGATGAACATGTTCTCTTACACAAAGGAGCACTGAGGACTTTTAGCCTATAAATTATAAGGTAGAAGTGTGTCGAGAATGACTACTGGGGCTCCTTCATACCTACAGCATTACACCTTTAATAATGCCGTACTAGGACTGCTCTCTTATCTTTACCAAAACCAGAAATTTCATCTTCTGTCTTTGTAATTATTGTGTATGTTTGAGAAGGGTTCTTATTATTTGTTACATTACTTGTTGAGCCTTTGTAAAATGCTAGATATCCTCCTTGTGGAAAGTAAAGGACAATCTACAATGTCTTCAGAAAGTATTCAGACCCCTTCACTTTCCTCTCATTTTGTTATGTTGCACTCTTATGCTAAAATTGTTTAAATGCATTTTTCCCTACATCAGGCATCACTCAATGTTTTACAATTACAAAGTGAAGGCATACTTTTTTGCAGATTTATTAAAAGCAAAATGGACACAAGTATTCAGAACCTTTAGTGTTTAACTGAAGCCTATTTGGCAGCGATCATAGCCTGCTGTCTTCTTGAGGACACAACAAGCTTTGCACATTTAGATTTAGGTATTTTCCGCATTGGCGATCCTAAATTGTCCCTGGTGTGTGCTTGGTGTGTGGGTGTGTGTGTGTGTGTGTGTGCGTGCCCTGCATTGGGCTGGCGCCCTGCCCAGGGTTTGTTTCCTGCCTTGCGCCCTGTGTTGGCAGGGATTGGCTCGAGCAGATCCCTGTGACACTGTAGTTAGGATGTAGCGGGTTGGATAATGGATGGATATCTCCATACACAGCTCAACTCGGCTTTCCCTAAAAACCTGACTTGTCTATCAGTCCTTGTCACTGAAAAACATCCTACAGAATGATGCTGTCACCACCATGCTTCACTTTTAGAATACCTGGATTCCTCCAGACATGACACTTAGAATTGAGACCAAAAAGTTAAATCTTGGTTTCATCAGACCAGAAAATATTGTTTCACACAGTTTCAGAGTCCTTTAGGTGTCTTTGTGCAAAGTCCAAACAGGCTTTCAAGTGTCTTTTACTGAAGAGAGGCTCTTGCCTATATTGGTGGGAGTGTTGCATTGATGGTTGTCCTTCTAAAAAGTCTCTGGAGCTCAGCCAGAGTGACCATAAGGTTCTTGGTTATGTCTTTTACCAAGACCCTAATTCCAATATTACTCAGTTTGGTCAATTGACCAGCTCTAGGAAGCATTGTGGCTGCTCTAGATTTCTTCTGTGTAAAAACTTATGGAGGCCACTATGCTCTTGGGAACATTCAGTGCTGCAGATATTTCTTTTGTAGAATTTTCTAGATCTATCTGTGGGTAATTCCTTTGAGTTCAGGGCTTGGTTTTTACTCAGCTGTGAGACATTCTATAGATAGGTGTGTGTTATTACTAATCACGTTCAATCGACCACAGGTGGAACCCTAACAAGATGTAGAAACATTGCAACAATCATCAAGAGAATCGGATATCAAGTGTCACAACAAAGGGTCTGAATACTGGTGTCAATGTTTTTTTTTAATTTGTAAAGATTTCTACAGAACTGTTTTTGCTTTATCATTCTGGGGTCCTGGGTGTTGCTTGATGAGGGGAAAAATTAATTTAAAAGATTTAACAGAAGGCTTCAATATAACATTAATCTGTCAAATTTATTTATCTATCTTTTTATATACATCTACTGAACGTGTCTATCTAGTATATAGTGCCTTTCATATCTATCTATCTATCTATCTATCTATCTATCTATCTATCTATCTATCTATCTATCTATCTATCTATCTATCTATCTATCTATCTATCTATCTATCTATCTATCTATCTACAGTGCAGCCGGAAAGTATTCACAGCGCATCACTTTTTCCACATTTTGTTATGTTACAGCCTTATTCCAAAATGGATTAAATTCATTTTTTTCCTCAGAATTCTACACACAACACCCCATAATGACAACGTGAAAAAAGATAACTTTTTTCAAATTTCTTAAAAATAAAAAACTGAGAAATCCCATGTACATAAGTATTCACAGCCTTTGCTCAGTACTTTGTCGATGCACCTTTGGCAGCAATTACAGCCTCAAGTCTTTTTGAATATGATGCCACAAGCTTGGCACACCTATCCTTGGCCAGTTTCGCCCATTCCTCTTTGCAGCACCTCTCAAGCTCCATCAGGTTGGATGGGAAGCATCGGTGCACAGCCATTTTAAGATCTCTCCAGAGATGTTCAATCGGATTCAAGTCTGGGCTCTGGCTGGGCCACTCAAGGACATTCTCGGAGTTGTCCTGAAGCCACTCCTTTGATATCTTGGCTGTGTGCTTAGGGTCGTTGTCCTGCTGAAAGATGAACCGTCGCCCCAGTCTGAGGTCAAGAGCGCTCTGGAGCAGGTTTTCATCCAGGATGTCTCTGTACATTGCTGCAGTCATCTTTCCCTTTACCCTGACTAGTTTCCCAGTCCCTGTCGCTGAAAAACATCCTCACAGCATGATGCTGCCACCACCATGCGTCACTGTAGGGATGGTATTGGCCTGGTGATGAGCGGTGCCTGGTTTCCTCCAAACGTGACACCTGGCATTCACACCAAAGAGTTCAATCTTTGTCTCATCAGACCAGAGAATTTTCTTTCTCATGGTCTAAGAGTCCTTCAGGTGCCTTTTGGCAAACTCCAGGTGGGCTGCCATGTGCCTTTTACTAAGGAGTGGCTTCCGTCTGGCCACTCTACCATACAGGCCTGATTGGTGGATTGCTGCAGAGATGGTTGTCCTTCTGGAAGGTTCTCCTCTCTCCACAGGGGACCTCTAGAGCTCTGACAGAGTGACCATCGGGTTCTTGGTCACGTCCCTGACTAAGGCCCTTCTTCCCCGATCGCTCAGTTTAGATGGCTGGCCAGCTCTAGGAAGAGTCCTGGTGGTTTTGAACTTCTTCCACTTACGGATGATGGAGGCCACTGTGCTCATTGGGACCTTCAAAGCAGCAGAAATTTTTCTGTAACCTTCCCCAGATTTGTGCCTCGAGACAATCCTGTCTCAGAGGTCTACAGACAATTCCTTTGACTTCATGCTTGGTTTGTGCTCTGACATGAACTGTCAACTGTGGGACCTTATATAGACAGGTGTGTGCCTTTCCAAATCATGTCCAGTCAACTGAATTTACCACAGGTGGACTCCAATGAAGCTGCATAAACATCTCAAGGATGATCAGGGGAAACAGGATGCACCTCAGCTCAATTTTGAGCTTCATGGCAAAGGCTGTGAATACTTATGTACATGTGCTTTCTAAATTTTTTTATTTTTAATAAATTTGCAAAAATCTCAAGTAAACTTTTTTCACGTTGTCATTATGGGGTGTTGTGTGTAGAATTCTGAGGAAAAAAATTAATTTAATCCATTTTGGAATAAGGCTGTAACATAACAAAATGTGGAAAAAGTGATGCGCTGTGAATACTTTCTGGATGCAATCTATCTATCTATCTATCTATCTATCTATCTATCTATCTATCTATCTATCTATGGTCATGAAGAACCTTTTAATCGAACCCCCAGATCCCTCTGTTATATGCAGAATAAGTCAAGTTTCCAGAATAAGCAAAGGCAGAGTGAAAGAAGCATATGCAGTACAGAGGTCATTAGACAATGGAATAAGGATATGAAAAACCTAAGAGGGGTCTACAGAATCATGCTGGTGTATATTTGCATTTGTGTAGATACATACATAGAGGGCCATCACAAATAATGGACAAAAAACTGAATTATCTTTGTTAGAAGTTGTGAGCATGTTAATTCAGTCCCACAGACAGTGTATTATGTAGACTTCTCACCCACAGCTCAGGCTCCCTGGAGATGTTGTGCAGTTCCGGAGATAGAGAGCAAGCGGGTGGACAGGAAGCTATAAGGTCTACATCAACTTTATGCAGACTTAATGTGCGTTTTGAATGTTGAGTGACTGTCAGTGGGGAAAGGGGAGTAAAGCGGAGTGGGGGATGTGCAGCAGAGCTCCATGCCAATTCAATGCTTGTAAATTTTGTGATTTCTTTGTTGGAACAACCAGTGGGGCAGTGGGATTTGCTTGGCTGTTCGTTTAACACTTTGTGCACTCCTTCTGACTTTCCCCCTTCTTGTGATTAAATGTAACATTCTCCCATGATATTCTGGGTGGCACGGTGGTGCAGTGGTGGCACTGCTGCCACACAGTATGGATACCAGGGTTCTTGTCCCAGGTTTTCTCCTGCATGAAGTGTGTATGTTCCTCCCATGTTCGCATAGGTTTCTTCTGGGTGCTCCGGTTTCCTCACAGTCTAAAGACATGCAGGTTAGGTGGATAAACACTGCCAATTTGCCCCTAGGAAATGCATGTGTGTTTGCCCTGCAACATACTTTCGTCCCAAGGCACTGAAATGGATTAAGCAGGAATAAAGATGTTACATTACATTATGTCATGAAGCTATTAAAGAGTAATGCATTTTATTGCTACAAACGTTTCTGATGCGCCATTTGTTGGAATGAAAACTGCAATGCACATTATTGCTATGTGCATTATAAAACATACTCCAATAGATGGTGCACTCTAAACATTAATATTGAGATCTACATTGATTATTTAGATCTCACCCCATATTAGACAGGTAGCCAAGCTAGTAGAAAATAAATGGATAAGGTTATGAAAGAGGCATGGGGCATTCGTAGACCTATCCTTAGAAGCCTTTGAAATTTAATGGATGAACAATAAACTCCTTCAAGATGTAATATTTTTTTCTTAGGTCTAACCAGAAGCGGTCACTGTAGATTAGACTGATACTCTCATCTGTAAAGGTTCTTAAAATTTCAGCTCTCCATATTAGTTTTTGATCTGATGCCTTGATGGGTTTTCCTGTTTCCTGCGATTTATTCCAAAAATCAAGACTTGAACTGCATTTGGACAAATGGTACCCTAAGGGATATTTCCCTTTCTCTGTCTTACTCTATGAGAATGAACTTTACACACAGACACAGACCTCTTTTCCACGAAATGCTTTGCTCCAAGTGTCTGATTATTCTTTCCAATCATTTCACATTGTAAAAAGTTACCATTAATTAATCTCACCTTATTGTTCTTCACATTAACAATGGGCACCTGACATTGAATTAGGTAAATGGGCAGAGAAAAGGGGAGATGGATTATGGCAAAATATTAAGTTATGTTTTCATTTTTCAACTTTTCTGGGAAGCTAATTTTGATGTGTGTTTAAAAAGTGAGTGGATTCCAAGTACATTTGATCGATTAGAATTTTAAAGAATAGAATTGATGCAGAAAGTGCTCATTCAATCAGGTGTAAGGGGTGTCCAGTCCTAAGCTGTAAGTAACAGACACAAATACAACTTCAAGATGTTAATGCTGACAGTTAAGCTGACAGCATGTCTGTGGTCTGAAATAGAAAACCCACAGGAAGACACTGAAACACGCACAACTCTGAATTCTAATTAGGTGCTGAAGCAATAGGAAAACCATATTTTATAATTTGTTTTTATACACAATTTTAGTACCGACTGTGAAAACTATTTAGCAAAGTCAAATCTGAATTGCTTGTGGTACAAAAATGTTCAAATGTACAAAGTAAAGTGTACCCCAAATGACTGACTGCTGCCTTGTCTCATTCATGGTGTAATTCTTATTTCTGTATACTGATGCCCTAAATGAGCTTCGTATACCCGGATCTCAAATCTCAGTAGTCCAGGCTTCAAACCTGCTGCCACAGATAGATAGATAGATAGATAGATAGATAGATAGATAGATAGATAGATAGATAGATAGATAGATAGATAGATAGATAAATGTGAAAGGCACTAGATAGATAGATAGATAGATAGATAGATAGATAGATAGATAGATAGATAGATAGATAGATAGATAGATAGATAGAGTGGCCAATGGGGGGGCATAGCTGGGCTCCAATTCTTTCACATAACAACAAAGGCAACAAGTCCCACTTGAAAATCACCCCCTTTATTTAACAGAAAATATGTTTTGTTGCAGGCTTCTTCTGTACATTCTTTCTTTATTTCTTCTCCTCCCTGGCAAACTTTATGTTTCCTTCACACTCGACTCTGACTCCACAGGTAATGTGAAGGGCTCCCATTTAAACCTGACTGAGGAGTAGTTCCAGTGCTGAATCATAGTCTCCTGGAACCATAACTCTCATTCTGCCCTGTGGGTGTCCAAATAAGGGCTGGATAAGGCTAATGCTGCCCACCAGTGTACTGAAGAATGATATGCAGATCGTAGGCAGTCTCCTACTACCGTTCACTTCTTTTGGTTTCCCGACAGGGAATAGCAACATCAACCATGTGTTCCGCCCATCTGTACCACCCATTTAACAGTCCTTCCTATATTCTGGCCTCCCAGCTGGGTAAGACATATCTGTTCACCCCTGCCGGGACACCAGTCCATCCGTCTCTCCCACCATGCTGGCATTCCATGCCAATCTCCTGGCTGAGACCTGGAATGATGTGCCTCTTTTCCCAACCATGTATTATATCAGCCTCTAGGCCAGCCAAGGGAATGGGGTCAATCTCATCCAGGATGCCAATCCATTTATGACAATAGATAGATAGATAAAGAAAGGCACTATATAAGATAGACTGATATACAGACAGATAGAAAAGGCACTATATACTACCTAAATAGATAGAAAAGGCCCTAAATACTAGATAAACAGATGCTAGATGGAAAATGGATAGGCATGAAAGTCACTATAGGTTAGATAGATAGATATAACTGGAAAAAAAAACCAAAATGATTGACAGCAAAACACGAAAGCATCTTTCCAGATGCAAGTCCCGAGCTAGACTTAATGATGACAGCAGCCCCAGTTATAACGTATGCAAGGTGGAAGAGGTGGATCCAGGTGCATGGGGGCTGGAAGTGATGTCACTTAGCAGCCCACCGCTGATCACTGGATTTGCAGGTACGCAGAATGAGAGGAGAGGCATTAGGTGATAGCGCCAACCCTCAGCATTAGGTGATAGCGCCAACCCTCAGCATGGAGTGGTGTTACAGGTCGATAAGCCAGGAGGTTGTCTTTCCAATGTACGTGTGTGACAATAGATAGACAGATGGGAAAGGCTCTATATAAATGATAGTCATGAAGGCACTATATACAGGGTGAGTCAAAATTATGTTAACACTTCACTGTAATGGTACTGCTATGTACAGAACATACTTATATACAATTTTTGTGGACAGTTTATGTGCCACATATGGAACATGTTGAACATGATGGTGAACAGGTTGGGACATTCCTGTAAATCATCTTGCACATATGAAGTATGTTTTGTGAATAAATTGTTTCCGCCATTCAAAACTTATATATAATTTGCCAGTCTCCTCACTCACTCACTCACTCACTCACTCACTCACTCACTCACTCACTCACTCACTCACTCACTCACTCACTCACGTCTGTCCGAAGCTGAATGCGCAGTTGCCTTCTGCGCACGTCCGAAGCCGAATGCGCAGTCGCCTTCTGCGCAACTACCTGAAAAACCTTACAAGACCAACATCGTGGCAGGCGGCGGATTTACGGCCGCGAAAATTCAAAGAGAAAGGTGACTTCGACCAACATCGCGGCAGGCGGCAGATTTACGGCCGCAAAAATTCAAAGAGAAAGGTGACTTCGACCAACATCGCGGCAGGTGGCGGATTTACGGCAGCGAAAATTCAAAGAGACAGGCGACTTCGACCAACATCGTGGCAGGTGGCGGATTTATGGCCGCAAAAATTCAAAGAGAAAGGCGACTTCGATTAAAGCTCTAGAGGCCTGAAAGGCGATTTCGATTACAGCTCCAGGCCTAATTATGCATTCATTTAATACACCTATATCAGGTTTGTGGTGCTTATACTTATTACTATTCCACTCGTGCCCGTTTCATCTTACGTTGTCGAAACGGGCTCTTTGTCTAGTGTTAACATAATTTTGACTCACCCTGTAATGATAGATAAATAGACAGGCAGATAAAGAAATAGATGTGAAAGGCACTATATAAAAGATAGACAGATAAAAGGCACTATATAGATAGATAGATAGATAGATAGATAGATAGATAGATAGATAGATAGATAGATAGATAGATAGATAGATAGATAGATAGATAGATAGATTCCGATATAACATGCAGTGAAAAGATGGGCTTAGATCATTCATGTGTTTAAGTATAAGCCATTCATTTACTAGTTCCACAGAATTCACATATGGTATGACAGTGGCAGGTAGAAACAAATACATGGTAGCTGTAAATTTGCATATGTTCTCTGAGCCTGTACAAAGTGAAGAGTGCTGTACAAAAATAAACTGAAAACGGAATCAAACAGCTACAATAGAAGAGGTTCCTGAAAGTTGTAAATAATGGCCTTTTGTTTCCAAAAAATTTTCCAAAACTGATTATTCTACATTGAGTCATCAGGAGCATGAATGTAGGTCCTTTTCAATATGGTCAATTACTAATTTTTTACAATTCTGAAAAACAATGTGATTAACTGTTTAGCTTAAATGAAGCGTAGCTTCAGAGTTCCCTTCATTGCTTATTTACATAAATAGCTACCTTACAAAACAAATAAGACCAAGCTTAAAAATTCATGCTTGGCTGTGAAATCTCTCAGGCTAGTCACAGATATCATTGTCAAGATTCTTATGATCTAATTGTTTGCATTCATGTCAGCACTTTGAATAGAAAATAGGTCCCTTTCTGATACTTTTTTTTTTTAACGTTATCTTTCAAAACAAATGCAAAACATAAAACTTTGGTTTAGGTTGCTAAAACTCTGCAGCTCATCACATGTATCATTCCTTGATTCTCTTTTGATTGGCCCCCTTTGTATGAATGGCACTGCTTTGAGTGGGGAGTAGCTCTCTTATTTTAAAGGCCCTCCAGTTTTAAATTTGTGACATTAAGAAACTAAATAACAAAACTGAAAACTTTTCTCTTGGCAGTGAAACTGCTTGAGCCAGCTATGGACATCCCTGAATGAGCCTTCTGTGTACTCCATGCTTATTAATGTCAGCACTGTCGATGGAGAGTTCCTACCTTATTTCAGAGTCCTTCCCATTTTGATACTTTTTTAAATAGGTAATTTACAAAACATGGCAGCAAAATGTGCAATGCTATTGACACGAGTCCAGCATGTGATGGTCTGGTTTTACCCTGGCACTCCAATTTTCCTTCCATGTTCTAAAAGACGTATAAGTTTGGTTAACTGGCAGTTTTCAGTTGGCTTTGGGTGTTTGCGTGAGTGGGACTTGCAGGAGACTGGTGCCCAAAACACCAACTAACCCAGTGTTCCTGGGATAGGTTGTGGTTGACATACCTCTAAACTGGATCAGGAAGGTTTGGGAATGTTAAAGCTTTAATGGGGTGGCACAATGATGCAGTTGGAAGAAGGTTCACATTCTGCGTGCTCCCTGTGTGGACTTGGCATATTTTCTCCATGTACATGCAGATTCTATCTAGAGGCTATGGTTTCCTTCCACAGTCCAAAGACATGCGGTTTGGTGAATTGGTGTTGCTAAATTGGCTCCTGGTTTCTGTGAGCATTCACCCTGTGATAGGCTGGCACCCTGTCCAGGTTTTGTTCCTGCCTGGCACCCTGTGATTGCTAGGACAGGCTCTAGCTGCCCTGCAATTATGCCCTTGATAAGCAGGTTAGGAAGATTTTGATTTGATTTGATAGTTTATTAATACCCATAAGGAAATTATCTTTTCGCACGACCTTTGGGGGTCAGATGGATGATGGATGTTTGTTATGCTATCTTAGCCTACCTAACAAATGAACAAACCTATACTTTTGCACTTAGTTATTTTGAGTCTCCTGTGAATCTTCACTTTTGTTAGTGTCAGCACTTTTAATAAAGTATTTAGAGTCCTTTCTATTTCCTGGTACCTTTTTTCAATACCTACATTACAAAATGAATAAACAAAGTTAAATCTTTGAGTTTGGTTGTGAAGACGATCGAGCTAACTGCAGTTATCATACTCTGTCAACTCACAAATAGCATCAACTAGCTACAGACCATCATCATGTGAATCTCTCACAGTTGGTCCACCTACATTAATTAGAGCTTCTCAATTAGACAGTAGCTCACTTATTTTAGCTTAACTTGCATTTTTAAAATGGCTACCTTACAGAACAAATGAATAAATGTAAAAACTTTGCTGTTGGCTTTGACAACTTGCCTTAGATATCACCCTCTAAAACCAATTGCAAATTCTAGTTATATGGTTTGTTAAGACTTGCCAACTGCATTTGCTGATCGCCACCGAACCATATTACTTTAAATGATAGGAAGTCACTGGACATGTCAAATTATGAGGCTTTGTGCCGACTTTCCAAAGACGTCATGCTTGCCCCTTTATTTGACAAAAATAGTGGGCTGCCTGATGCAGCCAGAGCTGTATAAAGGGTTAACAGGTATGGGAAGTTCAGACGAAATCTTGTTCCTTTTTTCCATTCTAATGTGGTACATAAAAGATGAGACTTCAGACAGACAAGCTTCTCTTCTGTTTGTGAAGTCCAAAACAGCCATATTCCTTATACCCTGTGATTGTATTCTATGCATTGGACTCTCTGTAACCCTAACCTAACCCTAATTGTTTGTCAGCTCTCATTCACACACAGACCACTCTGTGACTAAAGACAACATCAAATCTGTTTGATTTTATCAGGATGAGTCACAGACTAGTATGAGTGAGTTGCTGGGTATGTCAGACCAGACGACTGAATATCACAGGAGTATGCTGTCTGCCTCATAAATGAAAGCTACGCCTGGAAATCACTGGAAAAGTCATCTAATGTCCCAAGGCTTTAAGTCTACTCACAATAACATTAGCACACATTACTTTGTCTGTTATGGTGTTTTGTATGCTCAACCAGACTCTTTGCTTACAAATAAGTGTACACAATAAATAGCTGTTTTGTCATAAAGGGTCCCATAGTACCCCTTTTTTTCCTTTATACTCATTATTGTGTAGACCTGAACAAAATGTCTTAAATACTTTTAACCTTCATATTTTATACTATTTTTATACCTGTGTCCTCAGGGAACAAGATGGAGCAATAGAACAAATTACACTTTAAATGAATTCTGCATTACAGATAATATGCCCAAATTATAAGCAAAAGAAAATGAGTGTGTCAAAAATATCATTATAGTCTAAGAAGAAGTGTATCTTGCATCCATGGGTGGCTCTCGGTTTATATTCAGTCCAGTTTGGTCCTTGCTACCAAATGGCCTTTGAATTAAATATTGAAACATGCCTGCCTTAATATGGATGTCAAGTTAAGAGTTGTTTTCATTATGGAGAAATGGCAAGGGAGAGTGGTACCGTATATACTTGAGGAAAAGTCGGGACTTGATTTTACTGTATAATTTCTGGTATTTTATAATGTCGGTTGTATAAGTCAAAAGCTGAAACATCACGCTATTGGTACAAGAGATTATGATATGCTAATGCCCACCTGAGCGAGTAACCACCGAGCACGTGGCTTTTTTTTTCTATGTGAAAATGCGCTGTATCAGTGCGTGTCCCTAACATCTCTCTCTCTCTATTATGCGTACGTGACCACACAGTAATACCTAAACTATGAAACAACGTTTGCACTGATTTGTGCTTTTTGTATCTCACACCCTCATACACCTTTATCGTAAGAGCATCCCTTATCTACGATGAAGCGTTCGATCAGAAGAAAATATGAAGCTGGTTTTAAATTAAACGTTGCTGAAGTGGCGAAAGAAATTGGTAACTACATTGCTGCAACAAAGTTCGATGTGTCTGAGAAACTGGTTGGAGGAGGTAAGAGGATGTAAAAAAAACAAAACAAATTATGTGTCGCATTTTTGAACAGGGGTATAACTTAGGGTCTGATTTTATGAATGATTTTACAGGTTTCAAGACCCAACTTATACATGAGTATATACGGTAGTCCTCTTCTCATGGCAACATGTAAGAGAGAGAAAGGTGGACTAACCAACTTTTACCATTCTAATAACAAATCCTGGAGCAATGGGTGCGGGCAACTCCCTTAATTAATCCAATCCTTTTAGCCTGACTGGACCAATGGAATAAGTCTACTTGCTCCTTCTTGGGCCATTCACCAATGAAATAGCTCATGCACAGCCCGACAGTGTGGATGTAAAAAACAAGAAAGGAAGGAAATAATTTAAATCATAAAAGGGACCATGTTGGTACTTTCCTCATCAATGAAACTCTGGGGGTAGAAAACTGATTGGTATAGCTTCCTGGCACTTTTAACATTACAAATAAAGAAATAAAAATATTTATCAACTTATATGCTAGACATGACTCATTTTACACTCCACCACAATGGTGGTGCATTATACTCAGCCTGTCTATGGGAATTTCCCCAGTCAACCTTCCTGAAGTATCGACCATTCACAAATGACCTCAACCATATCATCTACTGCTAAATTCCTGGGTAATGCCACATGTGTTGTTTTTCTCTTGAAGAACACAATGGGTTATTTTGTCTTTGTGACATTTAGGGCCAGGTTCTTGCTGTGATGCCACTTTGTCAGATCTGTCACTTCATTCTAATATGCCTACTCATAGCTGTTGTTGACCAGCTCAGTTACTCAAGTTTAAAGATGTGATTGTTACTGTATTTGGCTGAATAGTCATGAGTGAAAAGTGAGTTCAATCTGGGGTTGAGACCACTGCTCTGAAGAAGTTGTGGTGATTACATTGCAGACTGCATGAGTTTTTCTTTGCCACCTGTGGTCTGCCTGTTAGACAATCCATAATCCAGTTGCATAGAGAATTATGCAGGCCAGGATCTTTAATTAGGGGATTCTTGTAATACAGCACATTACATTTGGCTGGAAAACAGTGAAGTTGTTCATTTTTTTTCCAGCTTCCGAAGTATATCCCTCAAAACATACCCAGTAGAATTTATTTTAGAATAGGAGGAAATGACAAGGATGATAAGTAAATTTCTGTGGTGTGTTGGACAAGACATATGCATATCAATGCTTTGTATTGTGGATGGTTGTCTAGTTGGCACAAACTTTAGGGAGCACTTTCCTTCTGCAATGTAAGGCAACTCAAATCCAGAAGGTGGCATTTGACAGTCTTTGGATAGTCAATGCCCATATAAGCGCAGGTAAATGAGCCATGCCCTGTAGGTGTAAATAGAATGGCTTAGCAGTTCACATTTCAGATTTGTTTTTGCTTAGCCCAGGAAGGATATTACAAACCAGCTTCACTGCCAGCAGAAGAGTTTACTCAAATCCTGACGTATTTTCGTCCTCATATGTAGTTTGCATGGGTTTGAAACAGAACTGTGGGTGGGATACAAAAATGACACATGGCACTTTTCAAAACCTCTGTGGGCTCATTTCAGCACTTTCGTTAGTAAGAGGAAGTCTGAGGAAGTGAGAAGTGCACAGCATGCAGTTCTGTGTTTCATAGCACTGTTGCTATTCTTGTCAGAACTGATCTGTGCGGTCTCATGATGGTCACAGAAATCAAAAGGCTTCAGCACTTGGAACTACTGTGACTCGAGTCGAGAAGTATACAATCAGGAAATGCATCACTCCTGCCCTTCATCTCCATGGTTCTAAAAGACACACCCCTGGGGTGTGTGTATGTGAACATCCTCAGACGCCTATCAGATCAACACACAGGCAGACACCCTGGTGCAACTCGTATTCTACCCCTCGCCTCAACTTGACTTCACAACTCCAAGGTAAACCTTCCTTGTGTCCTTTACCTTTCTTGTTGCATTTCCATCTGGTTCTGTATTTGGAGGGGCTGGTGCATTAACAGTAAATGTGAACCTTGGAAATCTTTGCTGGCACGCTAGTCAGGCTTACATGCATACAAACGTGTGTGTGCCTGTGCATGTCAGGGTGTTCCTTCCAGCTTTTGCTCAGCATCATTCCCCTGAAAGGCTGCATGAGGCACATTAGCTGTGGGCAGGAAAATTAACGCACCATGTAAAAAAAAAATTAAGGTACATAGTTAAGTCATTTCTGAAGGTTGTCGTGGGGTACTGAACTTTAATACGAAAGACGTGTATTGCAAATGAGTGAAAAAGGGGAAATTTCTTTGATGGGTGTGCAAGGAACTCCTTAAAAAGTAATAACTATGTTCTTCCTTTCTGCAGTTTTAAATAACCTTTCATATAAAGCCCATAACTGGAGGGAGTTGTGGGTAACACTCGTACAAATCTACTAATACACTTTTGTACCAGGTTTTGTAATATTTAATGTGCATTAATATCTGTGGAGTGTGAGAGCATGTTAGTATGTAATAACATTCGATCAAAGCCCAGGATGGCTGTGAGGGACAAATAAACGGGGCACCTTTCGATAGTGAGTATCATTTCAAACCACAAGTACAGCTCTACAGTTCCTTCGTTTTAATGTACATTTGACAGAAGGAGTGCAGACAGGTTAAGTGAGTTGCTCAGGGTCACAAAGTAGGCCAGAGGCAGGAACTGAAATGGCAGTGTTGTGGTTTAGAGGCCAGCTACTTATCCACTATGGCAAACTGCTTAGAGTGGTTATTGACAGATGGATGCTTCAAGGAATTCTAAACAATAGACTAAATTCTACCATGAGAAGATAAGTAAAGTAAAAAAAAGGTACAGGATTTTGTGTTTGTAGTATCATCTTGCCTAAGTAAAGTAAAAAAAGGTATAGGATTTTCTGTTTGTAGTATCATGTTGTCCAGAGTTGGTTCACTCCTTATGCCTAATGCTACCAGGACAGGCTACTGCCCCCTAGACCTTGGACTGTATAAAGCTGATCTAATAAAGGATAGATTGATGGAGAATTCTGCTTTAATACTGACAGCTAATCCTGGGTTATTTCCTACTATGCACCCTGTGCTTCTGGGATAGTTTGTGGGATTCCAAAGCCCTATATAGAATAAAGCAGAAAATAGATGCATTTTACATTTTAAGCATATGATTTCTGCTTCAAATCCTGAATTATATTTTTAACCATCCATCCTTTTTCTAAACTCACTTTATCCTGAGCAGGGTTATGAGGGAACTGGAATTTATCCTAACAAGTATCAGACGAAAGACTGGAACAACCCCTGGACAGCTCATCACAGGGTCAATAATCAGACAAACATCAAGGGCCAATTTAGCATTGTCACTCCACCTAAGTGACATGTCTTTGGATTCTCGGGGAAAACCAGAGGAAACCAAATGAACATGGGGAGAACATGCAAGCTCCATGAAGGGAGGAACCAGGACGTGAATCCTCGTTTCTTTACGGAGGGGCAGCAGTACTAACACTGCAGCACCATGTCGGAACTGGATTAAATGAATTTGAAAATCTCATGTTATGTTACATGAATATTATTTCACAACATAACTTTAATCTTACCTCATAGTTCCACAGAATAGGGTAAAAATCATAAATGCAATTATTATCTGTGTGGAGTTTCTACTGTAATAAAGATGAGAAATAAAGATAAAGGGTTGGGGCACCACCTGGTGAACCTCATTTAATTTGACTAATTGTTAAGCCACAAAAGTAAGAAAATGAGAAAAACAAAAAAGATTTCAGCCAGCACACTAGTCCCGAAGCATCTTATGAACATAACAGTTCTAGTATGTCTGTCAATTCCAGTGAAGCTCCCACTTACATACCTGGGACCAGTAGGGGTGGAACTGATGTCACAACTCTTCAAATCTTCAGTCTTTGGTTCTGAGAGTGAAAGAGGTAAAGGTGTAAATGGCAGTGCCAAACTGTGACTTGAGGTGGAATTGCCACTATTATAGAAGCCCTGAAGATACTCCATACTCATGCATGTGTGACACTACATTTTCCCTATGTCTTTGCAAGTTTTTTCCAGGTTCCAAAGACATGCAGGTTAGGTGCACTGGCGATTCTAAATTGTCCCTAGTGTGTGCTTGGTGTGTGTGTGTGCACGCCCTGTGGTAGGCTGGCGCCCTGCCCGGGGTTTGTTTCCTACCTTGCACCCTGTGTTGGCTGGGATTGGCTCCAGCAGACCCCCATGACCCTGTAGTGGGTTGGATAATGGATGGATGGTTAGAACTTGCTTGGATGGATGGGCGGATGTACGTTGAGGAGTAATTGTCATCTTCCAAAGTAACAAACTTAATATAGTGCTGAGGCAATATTGAGAATGATAGTGCTTTATATCACAAACTAGCTGTGCTACCAGTCTAAGACAGGTTGAAATCTAAGTAATCATTACAGACTACAGTGTTAACATTTGCTGTGCACCACCTACTGGAATGTATTTTGTAATGTAACACATTTGTCGTTCCAACAGATGGTGCATTAATAAAATGCATTACTACAAATGTTTGTGATGTGCCACCTGTTGGAATGACAAATGTTACAGTATGTGTCATTTGGTAAGGGACTTGTAAAAGCAGCGATAATGACAGATGCAATGCATTTTGTTACTGCACGTTTGTGATGTGCCATCTTTTGCAATGACAGACATATCAACCAGACGGATACACAGACACACAAACATTTATCCTTTTTTTAAAGTAGATTTTGAAGGCTTTCATCAGCTCTGAATCATCAGGCAACTGACGGGGTGTCATTATGTTTAAGGAGGAATATTGTCATAAAGCTTTCCCATTTATGTTCAACTGAAAACGGGAGGTGCTGATTTCAATTCTAGCAAATGTATGATGAAGGAAAGTCTTCCCAATTTGATAGAGGACAACGTTCTTTTTGTAGGACCTGACATAAAAAAATTATTTTAAGCGCTGCTGTTTCTGTGTTGTACAATTCAAACAATTTTATTTATCTTATTATTCACCAAATCATATTCCATGAAATTGTTTTGGCAATAGAGTAAAGTAAAATACTAGGTGGAGTAGTTAATCTTTGTTTGTGTGCAGTAATTTTCATGCTGGAAACTGTTCTAAAGCTTTAATTTTGCTTGAATCTACAAAGACAGCTTTCTTACATTTCAGGTGCAAGACAGAATACAAGATTTGTTTAGAGTCAAGAAGTGAACCCAGCATGGAATTTACTTGACATATTGATATTTCTAGGAAAAGAAAAGGTTAAAAAATATTTCTACACTGAAAAGGAAAGAAGGTTAAAGACACTATGTTTTGACTGCACAGCCTTCATCAGGAAGGTAAAAGCAGGTGACATACTGTATATAGAAGAGGAAGGAGGGAACAAAGCTAGGACAGATAAAAGGTGAAAAGGTGGGAGGAGGTGAAAAAGAGCTTCCATTACAGAACATGAACAGAGAGATTAAAAAGGTACTTGGTCAAAAATAAACACTGCAGAAATGTGTGATTCCACAGTGACAATGAGCTAAGCTTCTTTTTTCTTTGAAAAGTGTCTTTGAAGTCCTGTGAAAGAACAAAAACAGAGAGATCAGCGTGGCTATGATTAAGGGATGGCACATATAATCTAACAGTATTAAACTGCATAGGAAGGGAAAGAAAGATTCCATGTGTTCTGTAAAGAATAAAATCACAGTTCTGTATATTTAATATTAGGATACCATTGTTAGACAGAGGAAGAGCCCACATGAATCATTAAAGAGAACTTGGATTCACTCTGTAAAATGTCAGCCCTGACTGGCCTTGCAGATTCATGCTTCCTCTTTAAGACGACTGACTATAAGCAGACTTGCAATGGTCTGCATATGAATTCACTAGGCTCCTCCATGTTTAAATATTTACCTTGTAAGAAAGATTTAATAATTCTGTATACTGTCCGATATAGCTCATTGTATTTTTTACTAAATTTCATCATAGCACTTGCAGGCTGGCTGCAAACTTGACAGATAGGATACTTATGATGATCTTAAGTAGTCTGGGCAGTTGCTTCTGTCAGTCTTACTGCAAACACCATTAGAATAGTTTGCCTTTTAATCTTCTCCTCTTTCTATCTTTCCATCCATCCATGTAGAAATATGTTACAGCAGAATAAGCTATAAAATTTAGTAATACATTTACCAAAAATGCTCTTTATATGTTATTCTTATTTCCAGAGGTGTTGGAATACGCTTTCAAACACTATAAAACTGTTAGTGAATGTGTCAGGAACACCTAGAAAAAAGAAAAATTGATATGAAATGTAGCTACAAGGTAATATGTGTAGTTTAATTATTTTGAAGCGTACAAAAACAGAATTCTTTTTCAACACTTTTACTGTTTTCAAATCAATTTCCATAGCATACATACATATTAATTATTGAAGACCCATGGCCCATGTATCATTTTAAAGGGCAGATCTTAAGCCTTGTCTACACTTGATGTGACCATGCTGGATGGGAGGGGTGTGTGGTGAAAATGATGGTAGATTTGGAGGCACATGTTTTCAGTGCACACCTCTCACTGAACTTTTTCTAAGTTCGCACCATAGTGGATGTGTATTCAAAATGGAGAATTTAAAGGAGAGGCTAGCTACGTGGGTGACAGAATGATGAACAAAGGGCTGAATATGATGCAACAGGTCATCAGAATGCAAAGAAGACATGCAAAAACATTTGAAATGCACCTGCTAATCATGTAGGTCTCCTACTCATGAGAATATTATACTTGGCGTTTTACCACTTTTGGTCAATAGGTCTGAAACCCCACCTTCTCTTTTTCTTCCTCTTAAAGTCAGTATAGCAGGCACAATCATTCGTCCATCTTCAGAGTTTCACATCCTCTGCTGTGACATTATTAGCTATACAGTAAACTAACACTGTCACTTATTGATTAGGGGAATATCAATGCACTGAACGGGCTGCAACAAATATAAATGTGTTTTGGTCGCTCACCTTGCTTGGGCTTTGCAGTGCATCCTGTGTGCAGTTTTCATGCAGTAGGTATATAGTTAGTAAAGAAATTATACTCTGTATCCAAATTACTGCACAAACAGTTGGGGAAAAAAAAAGTCTTAAATACATAAAGTTTAAGGTGGTGTCATTTGAAAGCTGAAATATCTCTCTCATTTAGTAGATATTATAGTGTACATAATATTCTGTTCATCAAATTATGCACAATTCAGTCAAGATGTTCAAGAAAGCTAGCTGTTGCTAAGATACAGCAATTGGACCATCGTTGAGGGAAGAAAAAAATTGCAATGTACTATTAGAGGATACAACACGGCATTTTAATGGCAAAACACTATTTTAATTATAGTAATGAGAAAATTAATGATTTATGCAGTTTTTTAAAATTCTGGATTATTATTCTATCCCACCAACGGGTCCAAAACAATATGACTGGGTTTAAAGGGTTAAACAACAAAAGTATATTAAAAACCTACAGGAAAAATTCTTCTTGTTCAATAGAATCATTTTTAACTTTATCTGCTGGTTCAGGATTGTGAGGTGAAATGATTAGACCAGCCTAACAATAGCAGCCTGTTCTATAGATATTAACAGGGTTAAATCGCCTTCACATGGGCTGAATTTGTGTACAGAGTTAGCATGTGTGCCAAGCTTGGCTGCCTGTTCCCTGCCCTTCTATATCCACCCCGGCTTGAGTTAATGCAGCTTAAGTCATTCAGCTTAGTGGCTCCTACTCTCTTGTGAGCCTATCTGTCTTGATGCTCAATTCTAGAAAGAAGACCTATCTACTATATTTCTCGTTTTAACTGCCATGTCATCAGTCTCTCCGTTTCAATGAGACAGTAATGACACTGCCATACAATACTGCTAACTCTGAAAGCACTACTTGAACACATCACTCTATCACTTGTGTGTCACATTTCCCTATTTTCCATCTTGAACATTTAATATTCCAACAATATTTGATCAGCCAGGCTCCAGCTGATGCTACATGTTGTTAGAATTTGAAGGGTATACCACCTATCCTATCTATTAGTATGTGTTTCCTCAACACAACAGTAAGACAACATTGCAAAAGTGAAAAATATTCACTGTATCCTTCCACTATCAAGCCTGTTTAGATCACAAGGGCCATAGCCTATTTCAATAGCCTCAAGTGCAAGACGAGAAAAAACCATGGATAGGATGCCAGTTCAAAGTTAAAATACCGTTCTTTTTTACTGTACCTATCTTTATGACAGCCTTTGCAGTATTTTTCAGAGAAATCTTGTGATAGTCCATCCATCCATCATTAAGTTTTTTTAATCCAATTTAGAGCCTTGGTGGTGCTGCAACATATCTTGGCTGCATCAGATGCAAAGGACCAGACCATTACAATGCACATTTAAGCACACACATGTTTTCACTTCTACAGGGTCAATTTAACATAACATTGTTAAAACCACCTAATCCAGTTCAGGACCATGGGGGCCTGGAACCTAATTGGACAGCATCAGGTTCAAGAACATAAAAGGTTTAAAAAATGAAAGGAGACCATGAAGTCCATCAAACTCCTTTTGTTAGCTACTGTACAGCAAACTTGTCCCAATTTAATCCAAAAAATGTTTAAATGTTGTCAACATTTCTGCTTGAACTAAATAACTTGGTAGTCTATTATAAATTGTCACAAATCTTTGTGTAAAGAAGTGAAAGTAACCTGATTTCAGTCTTAAATAAACTTCCCTTAAAGTTTCACTTGTGTCCTTAAAGGATAAGTTTGGTATTTTGAAGTCAAAGTTATTTCTTCACAAATATGGTAGACATGCATTTGCCATGCAAAAATTATGTGCTAAAGTTTAGCATTTTCTTTAAATTATAAAAACAATGCATAGCCTGTCCCAGTATTTTATAATGAAAGACATGGGTCATGGGCCTGAACCGTCAGCAAAAAAGTTTTGATATAAGAAACCTTTGATAAAAATGGAGAGTGGAGCGGCCTTGTTTTTCAAGGAAATTAAAAAAGAGAAACTTATGATCATGTTTGAGATGTTACCACTTTGACCACAGATGCACCAGGTGTCCACAAGTGCACAGGGATAGCTGAACAGCAAAGAAAATGATCACAAATGGGCAGGTAATTACTGAATAAATTTTAAAATATTTGATATATCTTGCTTTATGCATACCTTCGTCATTCGTCCTTCTTGTCACTCTTATCATTCTGTGGTGCCTTGCTCTTCTCCTGTCTAATTTTTGACTACAATCATTACCCACTGTAAAAAATATCGTTTGTATTCTTGCAATTACTTTCTGTCTTTGATGGTAACTTGGGTTGCAACCCGTTAGTATTTAGCGACCCAAGGCCACTTGGTACGTTATTTGCTTTGTTGTCATTGAAATACTCCATTCCTAACTAATTTTCTGTAAATAAAAAAACCTGTCTCAATCAGGAATTTAACTGTGTACCCCTAACCCATCGTGTCATGATCCCCCCTACTGATCCACTAAAGCCAAACTGACCAGATTTTTCATAGGAACAGGACACACACACTGACAGACAATATCGTTTATTATACAGCGGATAGATTATAGCATCCATAATCTTTCATGGTAAAGAAGTAAGGCTTGATGATTGCTAGGATCCAATCAGGTTGAAAGGCTGGGAGACAAAGTCAGAGAGGTGAGATTGCGTTGGTTTGGACATGTGCAGAGGAGAGATGCTAGGTATATTGGGAGAAGGATGCTTAGGATAGAGCTGCCATGAAAAAGGAAGGCCTAAGAGAAGGTTTATGGATGTGGTGAGAGAGGACATGCAGGTGGTGGGTGTAACAGAGCAAGATGCAGAAGACCGCATGATATGGAAGAAGACGATCCGCTGTGGCAACCCCTAATGGGAGCAACCAAAAGAAGAAGGACAGGTACCAAACTGGAAACGGTTGCCAGGCCATCACAGGGCCCATCAATATACAGATTCCACATTATGGATTCTGCAATTAACCTAAATTTACATGTTTGGGATGAGAGAGGAAAACTAGAATACTCTGTGCAAGGCCAGATTAAGAACCCTTCTGACTTAGTTCCTTAAAAGGGAGTTTATCATACAACAACAAAGCAGCATGCAGACACCAGGTCATTTAATATAGTGTGGTTTTTCTCACTTTTGACTTTGGTGCAACACTTGAGATCGGTTCATCAAGGGGTTATTTTCCTCCTTGATCATTTTGGTGTGCTGATGCTACTTCATCACTTTGACCTTGGGTCTTGGAGAAAGTCCCCTTGCCATCAAATGCACCCAGAAGGCTCTGTTGGTAGATCTGCCCTGTACCCTGTGAAAGATCCACAGAGACATGCAAAGTACACTGAAGCTCTGAGATTTGAACCCAGAATTCTGAAGCAGTGAAGGCTGCAGCAGTAGTCACCACCACCAATCAAGCTCATGTTGTTAATAGATAGATACTTTATTAATCCCAAGGGGAAATTCACATACTCCAGCAGCAGCAGACTGATACAAAAAAAACAATATTAAATTAAAGAGTAACAAAAATGTAGGTAAAAACAGACAATAACTTTGAATAATGTTAACGTTTACCCCCCCGGGGTGGAATTGAAGAATCTGTCTGGAGGTGACACTGTTTAGTGGATGCAGTGTAATGTATATAATGTAATGTAATGTATTAGTGTAATGGCATTACAAATTACAACGAAATAAGCAAGTTTGATTAATCAATCCAAGAGGGGGCATTTTGGCATAGTGGTTTCAATATAGCATAATTTTTCATCTCAGATCCCAGTCCTGGCTTACTGTGCATTATTAATTGTGCAGCTTCTGGCAGTGTGCACGTGGACTTCCTTCAGGACACATGGCATTGGTTTGTGTCAGGTTGTCCTGCGACTTGTTGTTGCCCAGTTCAAGAGTGTCCTGAGCACAAGTTAGGCAAGTTTCCCCCAACCCCGACGGCACTGCCTAGGCATAAGTGGCTGCCGAAAATAAATGTGCGAACAGTAACGATTGATCACGTAATTAACGCAAATAATTCGACTTCGACTAAGTATAATATTTATCGATGTTCTGAAATGCATTTAAGAAAAGGAGTTGTCTCCTCCGCCAAGATTCATTCAGTGTCTCGCGTCAATGTGGGCAAGTCACCTCCAACCCCGATGGCACTGCCCAGGTATAAGTGGCTGCCGAAAATGAATGAACGAACAATAACGATTGATCACGTTATTAATGCAAATAATTCGACTATGTAATATTTATCGATGTTCTGATATGAATTTAAGAAAAGGAGTTATCTCCTCTGCCAAGATTCATTCACTGTCTCGCGGCACTGTGGCCAGTATCAATCAATGCGCACCAGCGCAGATTCTCAGCTCGCTTTTATAAGCTCTGCGTGGGGTATTTTTTTTGGCAGCAAGGAAACTCGTCAGATGACAAAGAAATATAGCGAGAACTGCTAAACGGAGCTGATTGTATTTCCATGCATGTGGAGTCGAGACAGCGTGAGGAGATCAGGAGATGAGGGGGTTGGGTTCCCGACGCTGTGAGCTGCTTGTCGATCTGCATGTGAATGACTCCTACCTCCCCCCGTTGTTTCACGCATTCACTCACTCACTCATTCACATATACTTACACACGCGAGCTGACTTGCTCACTCCTCCAGTGCAGCCATAGGACTTTACGACTACACAGCCTCCTCAAGTTTAAGCAGAAGAGAGGAGTGAGAGAAAAGAGACCGCAGAGAGGCGAGGCGAGACGCGCGGCCCGTGAATGAGAGAAGGTACGCTAAAGCGGGTGGCTTCACCGCTCTGATAAATGCGCGCCAAAGTTCGCGTGTTTATCGAGCGCGAGGCGGGACGGTAACGCCGCGGTCACGCGCGAACGTGCGTTTGTATTCTTGCAATTACTTCCTGTCTTTGAAGGTAACTTGGGTTGCAGCCCGTTAGTATTGCAACCTTCGGGTATCGCGAAGGTTCCACAGCTTCTCGTCTGCGCGTGGAGACGTCCTTTCAAGAAAGCAATCGGAAACGGGAACAAAAAAAAACAAAACACTGGATGTACAACGCAAAAGTATGAAGAGCGCTACAGTTACATAGATGGGTAGGATGTCAGACTTGACACTTCAGCCTTTTTAATTCGGCGTGCACGGGTGGAGCCGGCAGAGCCTCACTATCCGAACAAGGGCGTCCCGTTTTGCGTGTCCGGACGTGCTCATTTCTCGCAACATCGCGGTGAGAGCTTCATTTATGTCACTTTTTATTTATTTACTGTTTTTAAGAGGTTTATTATACCCGTGGAAAGTCGAGTGCAGATTCATACATTTAAACACTGTTCAATAAAAAGAGCAAAAAACAGCCACTTTGAATAACTTAAGACGAGTCATCACCACATCCGAAGAGTTGGTTTTTAAAGAGTTTGTCAAGTGTAGGAGGAGAAGAAGAAGTTCAGTGTAGGTGTTTGTGTTAAATGTACCAGATTTCCTTTTCTGATTATAATTTATCAAGATGTGCATTTGGTATGTGTGTGTTTGTATACCAGAATGACATTTTATGAACTAATATGTAAAAAGCTCAATGTCAGTGTGTGTGTGTTTGTTCTTCATATAATTCCACCCCCATGGTGCAATCTTAACAAAATTTTGCTCACATAATCCCACTTTGTCAGGAAGAAACTACGTTAACCCCCGGGGTACCCATGCCTTTTTTTTTTTTTTTTTTTTTTTTTTACTAGAGTGCCACTTCCCTGATTTTGAGCCCTGGATTAAATTCAATTAATTTGGCTCTGTGAGAGTATTTGTTAAGAAACACCATTTCTAAAAACAAGGTACTTCTGCCTTAAAATGTCTTACCTGGGTATTGCTGCCAATACCCCTGATTAAAGTTTGATCCCCCATTTTTTTTTTTTTACTTCTTACTGTACTTATTCTGGAATATTCAGTGCCAAATTGGTGCATATTTGTACGAGTTGGTGCATTAGCTTTCGCCCCACTCTTGCCATCTGTGTTATTCTCAGCACGTCATCATCATTTACGGATAGGCGACAGTGCAGAATCCTCTGTATGGGTTGCAGCTTTGTTAATCTTGAATGGAAGAAGTTTCTTCCCTCCTTTTTTTTTTTTCTTCAATACAGTCCTTCATTGAGGGCCTTGAAAGCCCTTGTGTCACACAGCCCCCTCCCCACCTCCCCACCAAACCATCTGCTTTTTTGCTCTGTTGTTTCATGTCACGTGCAAGCCTGTGGTTCGACTGATTAAGTGGCTTTTAAAACAACAGTGTGTACTTTATAGGGGCACAGTGGAACATTTTCAACAGATTATTAAAAGAATCTGTTAAGGTACAGTTCTACGGGCATCTTAGAAGTTGTAAAGATCTAGGCCCGGAACAGATTTGGGATGTTGTAGTTTCCAGCTGAATGAAAGAGTAGGAGGTGAATTTCTGCGTAATTCACTCAGCAGGCTGTAGTCTGCCTTTAGTATGGCTTGTGATAATTGCTAGTTAAAGGAAACAGCTATTTTAATAACCTCACTTCCTCGGGCATTAATTATCAGCATTTGTGGCCTTTGCTTTTTTTCAGGTTTTTTAAGCATTTAGGTTTGCACAATTGATGTGAAAGCCTCAAATGTATTGTCGCATGGCTGCATGTCTGAGCAGTGACGAATACATTTTCCTCGTAATTGTGACACTGCTTATGCTGCCTTCACATATATTGTATTTTTGAATGCAGGGTATTTATTCATCCATTTTTTTTTTTTATAAACAACACTTTTTTTTCCCAGCACAGAGGAAGTGCAAGGCAAAGCCCAATGGTGTTTCTACATTAAGGGCTAGTGGGACACAGACCTACCAGATGCCGTCCAAAACGAGTAATAAACTTATCTCAGTAATTTAACATATTAAAATGTTTATTACATTTCCCCAGCTTCATCTTCTAAAGTGTTTTTTTCCAGGTTTCTATCACATGCCCAGTGTAATTATAGAGAAAAATATTGCTTAATGTAGTATGTGAAATTGTCTTTGTGCCAGGTGCTACAAACGTGTTTCCATCAGAGAGGGAGGACCAATTGTCCCTGTAGTGATCCCTATACCCTTAAGTGTAGGTGGCATGTTCAACGTGAACTTCTAAAGTGAGGGATGGAGCTTGAAGATCATCTGTGAGGACTATCCGTTGAATTTTCTTAAGTCACATTTTTGCACTTCCAGTTTGTTATTTTCCCAGTGTAGCATACAACAAAGGACAGAAAGGACAGAGCTGGCTATACTTCCTTAGAAGGCTGGCGTCCTTCAACATCTGCATTAAGATGCTGCAGATGTTCTATCAGACAGTTGTGGCGAGCGCCCTCTTCTACGCGATGGTGTGCTGGGGAGGCAGCATTAAGAGGAAAGACGCCTCACGCCTGGACAAACTGGTGAGGAAGGCAGGCTCTATTGTTGGCATGGAGCTGGACAGTTTAATA
Source organism: Erpetoichthys calabaricus (assembly GCF_900747795.2). Taxonomy (NCBI): domain Eukaryota; kingdom Metazoa; phylum Chordata; class Cladistia; order Polypteriformes; family Polypteridae; genus Erpetoichthys; species Erpetoichthys calabaricus. The sequence goes on along the minus strand of NC_041404.2, from coordinate 149,000,456 downwards.
TCTATGGCAGAGCGAAGGGCGCTCAGCAGGCTCCTATCAATTATGGAGAATCCACTGCATCCACTAAACAGTGTCATCTCCAGACAGAAGAGCAGCTTCAGCGACAGACTGCTGTCACTGTCCTGCTCCACTGACAGACTGAGGAGATCGTTCCTCCCCCAAACTATGCGACTCTTCAATTCCACCCCGGGGGGGGGGGGGGGGGGGGGTAAACGTTAACATTTAACATTATACAAAGTTATTGTCTGTTTTTCACCTGCATTATTATCATTCTTTAATTTAATATTATTTATTGTATCAGTATGCTGCTGCTGGAGAATGTGAATTTCCCATTGGGATTAATAAAGTATCTATCTATCTATCTATCTAACAGCAAAATGGTACCGAAAGTTCAGTACAATTGCTCTCAGCCCATTGCATTTTTTTTTTGTCACAAGTTGGCTTTCCCATTTTTTTTTTAAAGCACATGTTTACACTACCAGTTTGATTTTACCTAGTTGGGGACATGCAGCACAATTGGTACCAAAAGTCCAGTACTATTTGCTCCCTTAAAGGTACAGTAATTAAAAAAAGAAACAAGATCAATATCAACGATGCATCATTCGTAAGACATTACAGTGCATGTTTATTTTCACCCATCACTGGTGAAGACTATGATCAATTTTAAAAAGCTAACAAGGAAGCCAATATGTGCTCCTCTCACTTTGTGGAAAAGAAACTAGTATTGTGATGCGCCTGTTTCAAAGAAAGTCATTTTTTTCCCTTTCCTTTCTGGCTTCCTGCCGACCAGCAGACACCTTGCTACACAGTAAATTAGTATTCCTACCGAAAGTTCAGTGTGTAGTTTGAGTTGTGCAGTGTATGTAGTTTGGTGTTCCTTTCATGTTACTGTGGCTTGTACTTTTTCACTTCAAAGATATTCAGCTAGAAACTTAAGGTGTCAATAGATTTCCCTCAGCAGCAAGTGGTTGTGAGGCTGTCAGTTTACTTAAGAGTTTAAATCAATATGTCTGTATTTTGTCTGATAATGACAGAAGGTATCACAATGATTTGATGCCAATCAAGACATACCAGTCATCAGCATCCCATTGTTTGATTGACTTTTTGTCATGAAAGGTACATACACCTGAATGTTTTGCTAGTCATTAGCAAAAGAGAGACAGATATAATTACTTAGATAAGTTAATGTTTATGTTAAAGAATTCTACACACATAATAGAAAATATCTGGTATGGCCTGCAAGTGCAGCTGGCAAAGCTTATCTTTGGTGCAAGGCTCCTATGATTAACCAGTTGATGTCACCACATGTTTTATCACTGTGGAAGAAAAACCATGCGAACATGCAGAGAATATGTAAACTATATCTATGAAACATTCTAAACAGGAACTGAATAGTGGTTTTGTTATCCATTTAATCACTCTGCTGCTCAACTGGGTATACGTATATTTAAAATAACTAGCCACTTATCTGTCAGCTATGCAAAGAAAACCATGCACACTTGGAAAGAACATTTAAACTATACATGAAAGACAACCAAAGCAGGAATGTAATCATGGTTCAAGCTGTGCACTGTGACTTTGCTTCAGTCTATATCAATCTGGTGCCCAGTATGTTTTGTAATATGAGTACTTGGAAACACCCAACCAGATATCTGTCATCTGTAGATTGAAAACTTTGCATACTGACAGTGATTATACTGAAATTACATAATGAAGACACCCCAAACAGGAATCATATTATGGTTCCAAGTTGTATTATGTGGTTTTGCTACCTTTTATGTGTCTCTGGTACCCAGTATATTAACGTAACAGTTAATAGATGTAGTATAGTAACAGTTCCATAGTAAGTATTTCGGCTTTTGTGCAGCTGAGAAAAAACTCTTAGCAAGGTTCAGTTAATGGGAAACAATTGTGCATTTTAAAAGGTAACCTTGCTGCTGAGATGCCTAGGCTGAAGTTCAAATTCTATCTGTTGACTCTGAGAAAAGTACATATTTCACAATGAGTTATATCACAGTATTGTAGTGTTGGCGCAGGGTGCCACAATGGATCCTTTGCTCTTTACATGGCTCATTTAGATGGTTCGCTTTTCTTAAAAGGACTGCTTGCTGTTGCTGCACTAGATGGAATTCTGTTTGTGACATTGCAGACTTGCCAGTTTTAAAGGCTCCCTGGTAATGGAATGCTAACTCACACTGTGGTTAACTCATCCCTTGGTGAAGCAGCTTGTCACTGCTGTTTCATAGCGTCCCCTTTAAAGTTGCAGTCCCACTTTCAACTTGAAATGACATCTGACTCTCCAAAATGGTGGGCTGGTCTTCATTTCAGCTACATGCAGCTGGTGACAAAAGCACACCTGGAGTCAGTGGCAACTCGATCTGCCGTACTTTTTACCCAACTCCATTAGGCTGAAGCTAGACGTACTCAGATTAATGGACCTTAGTAAATGGAGAAGCAGTGTTGGAACTATAGAGGTAGCAGTCTCTCAGCTGTCTTCCCCCCGTACTGTTGCGAATGGCTTTCCAGATCTTGGATCTCAGCCTCGAGATTCTCCAGCAGCTACTCAGAAGAGCCAAGCAAGTCCATTACCACTTGCTAAATAAGACAGTAGGTCTTACCTTAGTCCCACTTCAGAAACCAGTGTAGTGTCAGAACAAAGTTCCAGAATGGATGTTTGCTCTTTACATGTCTCTTTTAGGTGGCTTTCTATCCATAAAAGGATATTTCACCATTTTCACACTAGATGGAATTCTGTTTGTAACATTGCAGGCTTTTCATTTTTATAGGTGCCCCTGCCACTGGTGATGAAAAGTCATCTCATACTGTGGGTGACTTATCACTGGCTGATGCAACTTTCAGCACTGTTGCAGTACATTTATTGTATTGATTGTTAAGATATTCTTGTAATACCATTAGTATAAGCAAAACTATAATGTATAAATCCTACTATGTTTCATCGGTTGCATAATTTAAAAAGTCATGCCAAATTCTAGATTTTCAGGCCCGATCAAGGGATATCTGAGGCACAGCATGACAGATAGAGCTAGGGATATATACAGCACTACTGTAATCAATTTGTGTATGCAGTCCACATGCAATGAATCATTAACTTAAATGGGGGATTTTCTGTTAACATCTTGACAGCAAAAAGGTGCCACCTTTTAAAAGACACTAACTGCATAACAGTGAGCAAAGAGGTGGTGCATTTAAAAAGATGCTGTATGTATGTAGCAAATTTTTTTGCAGTTTATTTTTAATCATACCATGCCACACTAATTGGATTAAGTTGTCTTGAGAGTGTATGAATGGGTAGATAGTATTTTGAAGGCAAAGTGGATGACACTGATTTATTGATAATTAAAGTGCATTCCTAGCTGTGAAACATTGTTAAGTTGGCAGCCAACAAAGGCCAAGTGCAGTATGATTTCATAGCTTGACTTTTGATTGCAGGGAGACAGCTGGAGAAAATCAAACTTATTCATACAGCTGAACATCTATACATGGAGCAAAAATAAAAATAATTTGTAGTGAGGTAATACAATGATGGAAAAGCAGATATAATTTCAAAAATCCTTAAGCCACAAGAAATACCTTGACAAACTTTGAATTGAGAAGAGTAACGCTAATATATCATTCTCAAGCCTTTTTAATCCAGTACTGTAAAGCAAAGTGTTTAGGGGTCACAGCTAATCCCAACAGCATCAAGCATAAGGAAGGATTAAATTCTAGTCAGGGCATTAGTTCTTTGCTGGGCCTAAACATCAAAGTGGCCAATTTAGAATCAGTTATTAACCTAAATTCATGTCTTTGGGGTGAGAACAGAAGGAAAATCCCTCACAGATTTGGTGTGAATGTTCAAGCTACTCACAGCAACTGTTTGTAGGATTTAAACTTAGAATACAGTAATCCCTCCTCCATCGTGGGGGTTGCGTTCCAGGGCCACCCGCGAAATAAGAAAATCCGCGAAGTAGAAACCATATGTTTATATGGTTATTTTTATATTGTCATGCTTGGGTCACAGATTTGTGCAGAAACACAGGAGGTTGTAGAGAGACAGGAACGTTATTCAAACACTGCAAACAAACATTTGTCTCTTTTTCAAAAGTTTAAACTGTGCTCCATGACAAGACAGAGATGACAGTTCTGTCTCACAATTAAAAGAATGCAAACATATCTTCCTCTTCAAAGGAGTGCGTGTCAGGAGCACAGAATGTCACATAGATAGAGAAAACAATCTCTAGCAAACAAATCAATAGGGCTGTTTGGCTTTTAAGTATGCGAAGCACGCGGCACAAAGCTGTTGAAGGCGGCAGCTCACACCCCCTCCGTCAGGAGCAGGGGGAGAGAGAGAGAGAGATAGAGAGAGACAGAGTTTGTTTTTCAGTCAAAAATCAATACGTGCCCTTCGAGCTTTTAAGTATGCGAAGCACCGTGCAGCATGTCGTTTCAGGAAGCAGCTGCACAAAAGATAGCAACGTGAAGATAATCTTTCAGCATTTTTAGACGAGCGTCCGTATCGTCTAGGTGTGCGAACAGCCCCCCTGCTCAATCCCCATACGTCAGGATCAGAGAAAGTCAGCGCAAGAGAGACAGAGAAAAGTAAGCAATCTAGCTTCTCAGCCATCTGCCAATAGCGTCCCTTGTATGAAATCAACTGGGCAAACCAACTGAGGAAGCATGTACCAGAAATTAAAAGACCCATTGTCCGCAGAAATCCGCGAACCAGCAAAAAATCCGCGATATATATTTAATATTTGCTTACATATAAAATCCGCGATGGAGTGAAGCCGCGAAAGGCGAAGTGCGATATAGCGAGGGATCACTGTACTTCATATCTGAGGCAAAAATTCTAACCCCTACACTCCCATGTGGTCCATTCAGGATGGTAGCAACATCCGAAGTTCAGAAATGGTTCAAGTGGAACTTGATAACTTGAATATTAAATGTGGTTAGCAGTGGACTTCAGGTTTATGATAAACTAGTGTACCATACTTTGCAAAACCGTTACCACCTAACAGTGCAACATGTGGAGTGCAAAAATTTCATTAATATGATTGATGGATGCTAAATATATTCTGATATTTTTTGTGCATATGCTTTACACATATGCACTGTCTGGCCCAGGATGTTTCATTTTATTTTTGTCTGTGGTGTCAATCATATTTTTAGATTTGGGGAAGATTTGAAAGGTTACTATTGGAGGTAAGATGGTGGAAGTTCAGAAAGTTTTCTAGGATGAATGGGCAGTGATGAAAACTGATAGAGGAAACAGTGGTTTAGACAGTAGACACTGAGGCTGGAGAATGTATTGTGGATTAGTGTAGTATTTTAAATACCCAGGTATTAGCTGGAAAACCCTATAGACGATAGAGAACAGGAGGAGAATAATGTGCAAGTAGTTTTGTTTTGTATGGAGTGAGACAAAACAAAGAAGAAATGTTAGAAAGATGGTGTTGGAATGATCATGCAGTGGTACAGAAATTTTATCAGGGAGATAAAGAAAGAGCTCTGAGAACATACTGTGTTTGTGAGGTGGTGAAAATGCATACAGTGAGGTGAAGAGAAAAGGGCTGATTTTGGTTTGGCCATGTGAAGAGAAACTTGTGGAATAACCAAGTGACTAGGTGTACTGTGAAAATGATATTGGTGGAAATGATGATAGATGACATGAAAAAATGCTTCTGAGGTCCCCTGAAAATGGCTAAAGGGATTTTGAGTTTAATGTCAGTCAGACTCTGATTGACGCTGAATTTGCAAGTGGAAACTTTCCTATCTCAGTATTGATATTTTTGGCTTCAGTCAACAAAGATTTTAATTTAGTCAGATGCTGCACATGTAACCTGATCATCAAACCATTATATTATTTAGGTTTGTGAATTCTTTATGATGATATTGGAAGCCATGTGAAATTACAAAGTGTATTGGCAGTATTGTTGTCCATTCCCTCCGCCAGTGTATTTTTAGTCTATTTAAACGAACTAAATAAAAACTGAGTTGATAAAAAAAACAACTGAGAAATCTGAGCACTAGAAAGTGTAAATTTGCACAGAATATGTTTCTCTGAAAACACTGCCCCTTCGTGCAAGTGTTCTTCCTTTTATACTAGTGTCTATCAAAAGCTAGAAGTCACATGGCATAGAGCAAGGAAATAAGCTCATCCATATTACTAACCGAGAATGGTAAACCGGAAGGCATGGACGCAGGTACACGGCGATGGACCCAGGAGACACAGCGCGCAGGCGCCTACAGCGCGCATCTCATAAACTGCAAGCGAAGTCTGATCCACCGCGAACGAAGGAGTCACGACTCAAAAACGAAAGAGCTCAACTAATGTAAATAAGACATGAAGCAACAACGCGCCCATAGCTAACGACTAACGACACAGCCACACAGAAAAGAGGATTCTGCACTGCACCCCAGAGTCAAATGGAAGACACTACGGAGTCCGCAAAGGTCCACAAAGATAGTACGAAAGGCGCAGGCGCCTACAACGTGCTTCTGAACTAAACGTCCACACTACACAGCATGGTCCGGGTAATAAGAATAAACGAACTCTCCATATTAAAAGTACGGCATCCTCACACGTCCAAACCATTAGCATATGTGAATCACATTACAGTGATGCATTATTAACAGTACAACCACAGAAAACGCTCCGTATTAACAGTAAGTGCAATTATCCATATTACTAACGGTAGACAACAGATAACTAATGGAGTCACGGTCACGGCTCCAAAACGATCCAGCTCAACTAACGGAGCTACAAAAACGAGCCCGCATGGATAAAAAAAATAAACGTGGACGCCTACAACGCGCGTCTGAAACCACAGAAGCAAAACAGTTAATTATCGCATCAGCTACAACCGGAGTAGCAGCTAATTTGTTGATAAATGGTTGCACATCCATCCATCCATTTTCCAACCTGCTGAATCCGAACACAGGGTCACGGGGTTCTGCTGGATGTCACTCCTTATTCAAACTTCCAGTCCCAATCACGGAAACATCGGTATCAACTATGAAAATGAACAGTAACAATGCACAAGAAATCCGTCTTGCAAAACTGTTGATTTTAGACGAATGTACAATGGCATCCAGTCATTTACTCAACACCATTGATAAACTTCTCCAAACGTTAATGAATAATAATATTCCATTTGGAGGAAAAGTACTGTTATTAGGAGGAGATTTTCAACAATGCTTAGCTATTGTTCCACATGCCATGCGTTCAGCTATTGTTCAGTCCAGTTTGAAATACGCAGACAATTGGCATTACTTTGAGACAATACATTTGGTACAAAACATGCGATGTCCAGATCCAGAATATACCAATTGGTTATTGCAACTAGGAGATGGAAACCTTACCAATACATATGGACTTCACCCAGATATTATTCAGATCCCTCAAGCCTTTATCTGCAACGGACGGAGGTGTTTGGAACAGCAATCACATTAGACCAGATACCACTATTAACACAACGGGCTATATTATGTCCAAAGAATATTGACGTTGATCGCATAAATAACCACGTCATTGCGTTACTTCCTGGAGAAAGCCGCCTCTTTCTAAGTTCTGACAATGTTGATTCTGAAGACGAGAGTGAGCATCTTAATTTCCCCTTAGAATATTTAAACACTATTAACCCAGCCGGATTACCACAACACAATCTTAACCTTAGAATCGGGACAATAGTCATGCTATTAAGAAACCTTAATACTAAACAAGGTTTATGCAACGGTACACGTTTAGTCATCAACACCATGACAGACAATGTTATTGAAGTAAAAGTACTTACAGGATCACATTCTAACAATACTGTTTTGATTCCTAGAGTTGACCTTACAAGTTCTGACCTGGAATTACCTTTTACACTTAAACGACGCCAATTTCCCATTAAACCTGCATTTGCCATGACAATCAACAAATCCCAAGGACAAACCATGGACAGAGTTGGCATATACCTCTCTGAGTCTGTATTTGGACATGGACAACTTTATGTAGCCTTCTCAAGAGTTCGGCGTTCATCTGACATTAAAGTTAAAGTTATAGATACTCCATACCAAGGAAAACTCATTCAAGGACAACACACCATCTTTACTACAAATGTTGTGTATAAAGAAATATTCCAGTAAATCTTTCTAAAGTGCCATGCTATGGGTTCTTTACTTCCTGTGTTCATCATCTACACCTTTACACTCCAATATATCTCATACATACATCAATGTATTTTGGGTTACCCAACACCAGGGGTTGGCGAGCGAAGCAAGCAGGGGGCTGAGCCCCCTAGTCAAGAAGCTATGACATAACAGTACTTTCCTTTGTTTTATACTAATGCTGTGTCTCTAGTCTGGCTATATTTTTTTCTGTAGAGCTGCTTACTCCTGATCCACCTGTTATGATTTTCCATACTTTGGATAGTTTTATGTGCCAGCATTTTTCTGTAAAATTAACTGATAATAATGCATCAGTGTTAAAGACAATTTGAAGGTAGGGTAAAAGCACGATGGGTGTCAGTGTGACAACAAGTGGTTATTGCTGCCGAACGTGTGTTATAAAGGTGAATCAGTGGTTTCAGATTATTATCAAAAAAAAAAAAAATGTAAAGAAACAGTGCTTCTCAGCAAAATGTTCTGCACAGAATTAACCAGATGGTCTCAGTGGTCAAGCTTAAAAGCAGAACAAATGAGATTTTATAGCCAAGCATGTGTATACTATTAAGGTCCCCTTTTCAGGTCAGTGGCACTGAAGTCACTTATTCTCCATTGTGTACATTTTTGTGGTCTAGTAAAATAATTGTAAATCATACAAAAATAATTTATCATCAGTCAGTGTCTATATATAATGTTAGTTTAGGATTTTAACTTAATAGGCTGAGGCTATCAAATTAATTTTGTGTGACAGAGCAACAGGCTCCTCATTCCTAGTCGTCATGCACTAGTGGGTACCTTTTGTATTTTAAAGCACTTGGAATATTTTAGTCTACTTTGTCTGCATTTTGCATATTTCTCTTTAAATGTGTTAGATGCATGTACAAATACTTCATTGACGGAGAAAGTCTAATTATTCACACATACTGTAGCTGTACTGAAATATGATATTTTTACAGTGTGTTTTTCAGAAAAAAAAGCCACCAATACAGATAAAATTCTTTTAGCAGTGTATTCACAGGACAGCTGTTGTTAGTGGTCGCCACATGTCACTGATGCCTAAAAAAAAGGGATTTTGTCATCTCCTGAGTCATCAAACATGAAACTGCAAATTTGTTCAGCAGAGGGTATGGCCATCCCAGTATCTTCGAGAGAAAATGATGACTATAAAGGAGACTAAAACAAATGGAGCATTTAAGATGATTATTTAATCCAAAAAAGCTTTAAAATACAAGGCACATGATACAATTACATAATTCTACAATAGAAACACTGATAAATTATTGAAGGTGCAGGATCAATCAGCAACCTTGTGGCTTATATTCCGTCTTACCTGAATGTCATGTATATATTATGTGGTGTCTTGTCATCCTTCCATTTTTATGGAGTCATGTAAGGTTTGAGCCATCCTTGGTTTGGACTCCATTTCATTGGAGGTTGTTCAAGTTGTAGGTCAGTGGACTGTGTCTTTGCATTTTAGGGATGGTGGGTGTTACTTCCTAGTTTCCATCTTGGATGCTCTTTCCCCTACTTTCCATTGGTGTCTTTGAGCATATGCTTTACTAGTTAGATAGAAGAAGTCCGTAGAATTAACATATCTATGTCTTTGCAAATTACGAAGTTCTATGTAACATGTTTAAAATCAGGCATTATAGTAAAGAGACTTAAGTGTAATGCTAAAAACAGAATCTAAATGATCCCACAAAAATCCAAATGATTTAAATAACTTCTTTTTTCAGCAGTTTACCTATTTTGTTAAGCTATTGGAACTTCAGCTTTAAAAAATATGTGTACAGGGCATCTGTCTTAGCTGAGTTTACTGTATAAATAAATAATTTAAAACAAAAGTAAAATCTTACTGTTTCTTTTCCCAGTGCCAATCCCAACTGAAAAGGCACTTGTTTTTCAAAATAACAATAATAATAAATATTTATTATATCTTAAATGTGACAAAATCTTCCTCAAAAACATTTCTTGTTTCTCTCTTTAGCAGTGCGTAGTGGCTCTGTAGTGTTTAGCCTGGTTGAGCTCAGTGTCAGCGATTCTCTAGCAAGTGTCAATCCTTGGGGAAAAAAATCTGACTTTTTATGGTCAGTCTTGTGCGGGTTTGTGGGACTTCTTTGTATTTTCTTCCAAGAGAACATCGTTCAGGTGTTATAGTACAATTGTATTTTTTTTCCTTCTTTTTTTTTTTTTTTTTTACATTTTTCACTTGCTGCATTATTTGTTTGGACTGTTATACCTTAAAGATGTACAGGTCACTGGTCAGTAAATTAAAGTGATGTTGTATTGGAGAGTCCATTGCTGTTTTAGCTATTATGAACATATATTATGCTTAACTAAAATTGTTTCATCAGGCATTCCTCTCGGCTTGCATACACATGTGGGAAACCCAACATGACTAAGTGCATGTATTGGCACCATTTGTTATGTGATACAGGTTATTTTGAGTTATTTAGAGTATTTCATTTTCATTTACAAATGCATCTGAAATTGCTTAGTTAGTGATGTATATTTTTTTGCTTTACAGTTGTCAAGCTATATAGTCTGCTTTGTGTTAGAAATTGAAAAAAACAAAGAATTGTTCTATGGTTGTAGTTTGTAGGCAGAAATTTGAGAGAGGCTTTGACAGAGCGTGCACTTCACCAGTCTCTTCTCTTCTGAAATAGATTGAACATTCTAAATTTTGTTTCTTAACTATCAATATATACTGTTCTGTCATTCATAAGTCACATGCTTCATTTCTGTTCTAACCCTTTACAGGCAACAAAAGAATCTGACATTAGTAGGTAATAACTGTGCATTGAAAATAAACATGACAGGAATCAAGCTCTGTAATATGCATATGAAGTTATTTGACAAAGTAAATATAGAATTCTCAGCCTTTGGATTGAGGTATTGCATGTGTTCAATTCACAGTTTTAAATTTTTTAATTTTTAACATGATTGATGCACAGTTATTCTACAGAATCATTCAATAATAATCTTTACAGTGTGCAAAACAACCATACTTAAATATGTAACAAATGTTGAAGATATTGTTGCTGGCATCAGCGTCTTTTTTGGTTTCTCATTAAACAGTACTTGAGTTATTTCTGGACATGATAAAGAATATGGTCTGAACACTTTACTCTAATTTCAGTCAGTCAATCTGTAAACAAACTTTAAATAATGAACAGCTATTAAGTGTAGTTAATTTCTCAAACGGAAGGTAACTCAATATTGTAAGTAGTTAATAAGGTGAAACCAATTGGGTGCCAGCTTATTTACAAGTAGTGTTTCTACCAGAGTAAACGAATGTCCTGTGACTTTGGCATTGATCTGCACTGTTTTGTTTAGTTGTTTTCTGATTATTTCTTCTTTTCATTTTTCCTCGTTTTTTTCTTGCCTTTTAGACAACAATAGAGTTAAAATAGTAATGTGTATTCCACTTTAAGATCATTTTTTTGTCGTGATGGTTTCTGCTGCATCTGATTTCTGCTTATTCTCTTCCTATTTACTGACAGCAAGCCCTACATTTTGCCCCCTGTGGCTTAGCTGGGGCCAGTTTTCAGTGGAGGAAAAAGAGCTAAAAACAAAACAAAAAAATCCTTTACCAACTCTTAATAAGAGATGGGCCAAGGCTGTTAGTGAGGCCAAGCTTTTAATCCCATCATGATGAAATGCTACACTACAATTCCTCCTTTGAATTAGAACATATGAAGTATTCTTATGTCAATTAGTGTTTTGAAAGTAAAAGTTAAGAGTAAGATTATTTCGCTTCAAATGATTATTTGCTTTTATTCTAATGCAAAGGTAAAGGTTAGGTTTCTGTTTGATTCTGTTCCAGTTTAGTTGTAACATTGGATGATTCCTCTTTGAATCCAAATATATTCTTACTTATCCATTTAACCATACATTTCCTTTTTTCTTTTAATCTGTCCTAAGTTATCACAGTGATCAGATTCAGAGGTGTTAATCAAGCAGAAGGGAAAACTTGGCAGGGTTGAATGGATTTAATCCCACTGGAGCACCCAAAAATAGCATACATCACTTACCAAGAATTGCCACAAGAATTACTTTGTATTATGTCTCCAGCATTATCTCTGTATACAGTTTTGGCATCTGTAGTCCCATTGTTTTTAAAGCTTCGTATTTCTTCCTTTTCATACTTAATTATCATGTGTCGGCAAAGTCATTGTCAAATTAAAAACTCTAAACACTTTAAATTGGATATCAGTGCAATTAAAGTGTTTTATTGAAAAGTAGATCTGCTCAAAAAGAAGTACTTGTACTTATCTGTAACCCATTTTTGTATATTTACAGTATGCATTCATTAAGGAAGGAATTCCCACAATAGTTATTTACAAGGGGGCTCTGCCCCCTGCTCGCTTTGCTCGCCTACCCCCGGCGTTGGGTAAAATTTGCATCGTTTCTCCGTGGTCATCAATATACACCTGACCGAATTGTGTATTCTTTGAAATTTAACTTGTTGTTTTAACTGTTCCGGGACAACAGATTCTCATAGCGTATGGTCCATTATTGTGTAAATCTACGTTTTGTGCTTTGAATGATGCAAATGCGAAAAGACTTTGTTGTTTACTCTTTGCGTTTTATTTCGGACCTCGATTTGTCCTGCTATTTTTTCAATTACCCCTGTCTCTGATGATTAATCACCTTTTGTTTGCGGTAATGCGATCTTTTCTATCTGTTCTTTGATACTGCAGCGACTGATATGATAAAATGTCACAAAAGTTTTACTTGAACAATCGCCGATTTCCTAACTCCAAACACAACTTTCTAGCACCCTCTCCAACGCCCCCCCCCTTACCGCATCAATCAATACCCCGCTATCAGTCTTCTGTGCTGAACTCCGTCCTCCCTCAATCGGACCTAACAGTCACTTAAAACCAAAAAGCCCTCAACCTGGCTGGGACGCTACAATACTTGTGGATTTAACTGCTTTCATATTCTGTACCTTTCTCTGCATGTGTATCGCACCATCGTTTGTTGGAGCCTTTCGAATTCCACTGCTTTCATAATATCTTATCTGCCTTTTTTTCTCTGCAACGCCTTTGGGTCTCTATTCTCCGTATTGTTCTTATACGCTGTATATGTGCTGAGAGCACATGATCTGTGTGTACCACATGACTGAGTGTTTTTTTGATGGATGAGCTCGTTCATCTTGGAGCCGTGCCCGCTTTGCTTGTGGCATTTCAGACGCGCGTTGTAGGCGCCTGCGTAAATTGATTTTATCCAGCCGGGCTCGTGTTTGTATATCCGTCAGTCGAGCTTGTTCGTTTTGAACCCGTGTCTGCTGTGCTTCCGCAGTTTCAGACGTGCGTTGTAGGCGCCTGCGTTCATTGATCTTATCCAGGTGAGCTCGTGTTTGTATCATTGAGCTGTATTGTGTTTGAATTCGGTGTAAAGCGTTCAGCGGTTTGTACAATCCCAAGCAGCACATTACTCCTCACTTCACTCCGCAGTAGTGCCATGCACAATATGGCGGTGACGCCTGCGCCTTTCGTACCATCTTTGTGGACCTGTGGGGCCGCCGTAGCCTCTTCCGTTTGAATCCGGGCTGCAGCGCAGAATCCTCTTTTTGGCGTGGCTGTGTCGGTAGTCGTTAGCTATGGGCGCCTTGTTGCTTCATTTCTCATTAACGTCCGTTGAGCTGTTTCGTTTTTGGGCCGTGAGTCCTTTGTTCGCGGTGGATACGACTTCGATTGCGGTTTATGAGACGTGCGCTGTACGCGCCTGCGCAGTACGTCTCATGGTCCCATCGCCGTGTACCTGCGTCCATGCCATCCGGTTTAGTTAGTAAACCTGCGTCCATGCCATCCGGTTTACCATTCTCGGTTAGTAATATGGATTGTAGTGTTGAAGATTTAAGCTTCTGTTTTACATAAGACAATTGAAATATCTGGAATTCCCTTGTGTATACTTATGTGGGTGACCTAAGTTGGTAACATTCATACATGGATCGGATATCTGAAAAGTGCACAAAAGGCCTATGCACTACCATTACATATATATCTTTTTTCTAAGGTAATGCATTCATACCATGTATTTATTTAGCATTTTATACAGTACTTAAAAATATGATGGATGAGAAAATCAGACAGCCAAACATAGAGTAGTAGCATTCAAAAGTGCATTATGCATTTTTAATCTTTGTAAAAATTTCCTGACCTAATTTTCCAATAAACACACAAAACCCTGGGCTCAATAATTTACTTCTTTGATTGGATGAAGAGGAGTTCCATTATATCATAATTTGTCCCATTTCAGGTCACCATTCACACAGTCATAACTTTAGAACATAAATTTCCTGAACTCGTACAATTGTCAGTACATGCTGTGATGCTGTGTGCTTTGCCTTGAACTTAATTGACTTTGTTCACACATACTTGTATGTTAAATTTACTAGTTCTTACTAATGATACCTCATCGTCACTTAGAGAAAGTCAGCTTTGTGAGTTCTTGACTTGGCTATAATCACACATGCCTTGGACAGAGCAGCACACTGGCAAATTTTCTGGGGCAGCGTTGATAGGTGATAGGGGCTTTGGCTTCTCTTCAGCACAAAATTAGACAATGCTTCTCAAAACCAACCTGCTTTTTAAAAAAGTTGTTCATTTTTATTTTATATTTATGATATATTTAATAGAAATGGATCTTGTGTACATTCTGAAGCAGTCGTCAGTAGGTGGGACAGCACATGATGCAGGGAGGCAAAGACACTTCTTTATTTTATACCTTTGCTCTTATTATATATCTTTATTACTAGTGTTGTGTCGGACACTTTGTGGTGAACAATTTGAACATGTCTTTAAGTAAACAATATGGTGTTATGTTGCAATGTGAAAATTTATGCAATGATTTGAGACAAACTAGATATGAAGCTTTCTCTATAAATGTGCAGAGTGCAAAAAATCAAGAGATTAACCCCTACATTTTTCTGGTTATTAAAACAGATGCTATTTGAAATGATTAATTTTGGTCAATCTGGTGTATGTACACTTCCAGTGATGCACAGTTTTTTTTTACTTTTAGTAGACCTAACTCCTCATCATGTACTTCCTAACACTTGTTGACACTTTTAAGCCTTCCTCCAAGACAGTACATTTTACAGAGTGTTTAAAGTCTGTATTTAAACCTCGTCATCATTTACACTTTATGTACTTCAATTTATTTCAGTAAACATGCTCATTCACTTCTCTTTTCAAAATGAAAAGAGCACATCTTGTTGGAACAAGAACTCAACAGAGCTGGGGTGGCATTCAGTCACAGGGTGTAGTTCCTCATTCGCACAGAACTAATTATGAATAGATTATCAATCTTCCCGCATTAAATTTTGATTTTAACAGTTGGATTAAACCACAGCCTATGCACTGGGTTGTAGATGTTGACCTTGCTGGACACCCCTAATTGGAGGAACATTAGCTGATACAGAAAGGCTTACATTAACATGGTACATGTAGCTATGCTAGTTCTGCAATAAGTAATCTTTGATAACAAATGAAGTGCAGTTTATGTTACAGTAAGTCAAGCATCTCCTTGCAGAGGAAATTAATAATTAGAATAATTTAGATAAATGTTCCAACTACTAGAAACAGGTGCTAACCAAGCTCCCAATAACAATTTAACACACTAATTATTAATGTTATCAGCTATGATCCCTGATTAGATGTTAAAATTAGGGATGCACCGATACCACTTTTTTGGAAAACGAGTACGAGTACTTGCATTTCAGTACTTGCCGATACCGAGTACTTGCCGATACCGAGTACTTAATAAAAACATGATTTAAATTTACAGGTAACAGCTTTAGTCATATAATTTAACAAAAAAAACAAGCAAAATGACACCTTTTATTGGCTAACTAGTCTAGTTAGCCAATAAAAGGTGTCATTTTGCTTGGCTTTTCTCTGCATTCATAATGGCTAACACGGTACAACACCCTAGTACTACAAAAAAAACAAGAAACTCTCGTCTATCCACTGGGAGGTTAGGCTAATTAGCGACACGGGGCTAACACTGCTTGTCCAAATATCCGTGGTGAAACTAAACGCAGAGGAGGGTTGCAGTAGGCTGTGGATATGTTTTTTCACGGAGTCGTGTAGTTTAGGCAGCTCCGTGTCAGTCATGTAGCGGCGGCTTGGGACATCATATCTGGGCTCCAGAACATGGAGGAGACGCAGGAATCCCACATTTTCTACCTCCGAGAGTGGCTGGTCACTCAATGCAATGTACTCGATAATTGCCTGTGTTATTTTCACAGCACGTGGATTGTCTCTGGACATTTTCTCTCGTCTTGCAAGAGTTTGCTGCAGCGTGGGTTGTGTTGGTTTAGAAGCGTGGGTAAACTCTTTGTACTCGTTGTCGTGTTGGGATTTTAGGTGCTTGATTAAATTACTTGTGTTAAATGCGCTACCTTTTGAGCCTCCTCTGGACAATTTCGCCGAGCACAATTTGCAGTCCGCCTTTGTTTTGTCGTCTTCATTCACTTTGAAATAGTTCCACACGGCTGACATGTCTCGCCTCGCCTTCTCCCCACTCTGAGCTGCAGCCGGGGCCTGGGGGCGGGCACTCGGCGCCTGTGATTAACCCCTTACACGCCGCTCAAACATAGACATTTCTCAAACCGTGGTATCGGTCCCGGGTATCGGGGGACTTTTAACGAGTACGAGTACTTTAGAAAATGTGGTATCGAGGCCGATACCAGATACCCGTTTCGGTATCGGTGCATCCCTAGTTAAAATGAAGTTCCTAACTAAGAATGTAAGGATATTTTTATGTAAAGGTACTTTTTATATTTTTCATGAAGTAAAACAACTATCAAAAAATAAATGCAGGCATTAACATATACTCTGATGTGCAGTATTGCTGTTTGCACATTGTACATTTTAATGCCTTTTGTGCACAGTATTATTATTTATTATTATATTTGTTTAGGCCTGCCATGACAGTGCGTGACATACAGCATGTGTTGCAGATTCTTTTGTCTGTTATTTTGTGAGCCACTGTAATCCTAGATAGTTATCAAATTTGGAACCTTATCATGTAGTGGTTTCCCCTTGAACAGCAAATATATCATTCCATTTTTGGAAATATTTTCGGAAAAGATTGAGAAAGAGTAGCAACACATAAAAATACTCTATGAAGTATTCCTTGATGGTTAGATAGAGTTTTTTAATATCATGTAGGCAAGCAACACACACAAGTTATAAATAACTTATGTGTTATTCCTTCAACCATTTTAGCAGGTTTAAATGAAACTAATCTGTGGAGAACTCTTAAGCATGCCTTGGTTTGGATGGAGTGCATAAACTGCTCATTATTCCTGTTAATTAACATTTTGGCCATGGATTTATGAAAGGATTGTAACAAATAGATAACTGAAAAGTGAATGTATATTGTAGATTGAAAATGTATTGGCATCCTTCATAAAGATTGACCAAAAGGGTTGTAAAATCCATAGTTCTTAATGATCAATATGATTTTTTACTTATTGGACCCTTCATTTTTTAATGAAAGAAAAGATAAATCTGCAATTTCCTGAGGACTGTATATTTACAAGAGTTCTTAGTATTTGTATAGCCCACGTTATGTAGTCAGATAAATTATTCTTCCATATTCTTAATAAATTGACTTGTAAGAATATGGAGTAAATTGGTCTTTGGTTTGAAATGTTTCATTTCAACCATTTATGTGCATACTTCGGTACAATGTATTCCTTTCTCACAATAATTTGCACCCTATTTGAATGCGCTTGAGTTGATATATTCTCATGTATTTGTTTCATGTCCGCAGTCCTTTTTGTGAACAAGCATCATATACAGGGGTGGTTCATATCTTACATATTTTTGTGCTGGGACTTGTTTCCAAAACACTGAAATGGATATGTGGCTAATGAATGCCCCGAATAAATGAGTTAGGAAAATGGATGGATGACTAGAAAGGCTTTAGGTTGGAAAGCAAGGTTGAGGGTAAGAGTGACCTAATAGAACATTGTAATTATGTTCACCTTGACTTCGCCTCAGACTGACATAGCTGCAAAAGCAAACATGGCAGTGACACTGTATTTCATGGCCTATGTCATAACGATTCTTTATATGTGTGACATGCGAATGAAACAGGCAGTTCTTCTTTCTGGCCTTTATTATTTACTGATTGCTTGCATAAAACCATTTGGAGTACATTATGTCTATGACTGTAAGGACTCCCCGGAATGCCTCAAACAATGAGAGTGGCTGTTTGTGGTTTACTTCAACTTCCTCTTCCTGCTTCTGACCCACCATCCCCCATTTTATCTTTATAACCTTTGCCTTTAATGATCTTGTGTGGGTAACTAATCCCATATGTTATGGTATTAAGTAACTTTAGATCCCAAGGGCTGCTTGTCTAGCACTGGTGTGGGAACACTGGACTCATGGGAGATGTGTGTGAGCATTCCGGGAAAGGAGAGAGAGACCCTAATTTGACACTGCTTCCCTTAGGCCAGTACATGATTGGGATATTAGAAGTGGCCTACTTGGATACTTGGACTTTCTGACAGATTGGATTGCCACATGTGTTAAATTAAAGGCTCTACTTGATACATGTGTAAATACGAGTCTAACTGTGCTAAGCTAGTATAAAGCATTGATAATTAACTCATACAGTACTTTATCTTGTTTTTGAAAGGCCGAAACAAGCAATTAAGGTTGTTTCAGGTGGGCCCATCAGGTGTACAGATATATTTTTGTAGTTAAGTGTATAAAGTTGGCATGGCTACATAGTTGAATTTTGTCTTGTAACTTTTCCCATTTTTAACTGCAGTGCTCAGAAGACCAGTTGTGCTGTTGTCAGTTTCTTTCTGAATTAGTTGAATGTTTCTCAAGGACTTTTCACATCCTTCTTATTTATTACAATTTTCTGCTTTTCTCTTTATTTAACATCTTGGTTGATTATACCATGAATCCATATCACATTTTAAGTTAAAATGAATCAAGCACTGTATATTTTAAGGGACAATAAACTTGGCTACCTAGAAAGATTACAGTAGGCAAGCTTTTGAGGCAACTCAGGCCCCTTCTTTAGGCAAGATCAATTGGCCTGAGCTGCCTTGAATGCTTGCCAATAAAAGGTGTCATTTTGCTTAACTTCTCATCACGTCCATGATGGCTAACACGGTATAACACCCTAGTATTATATTTGATAAGGATAAGCAGCATAAATATTTTATAAGTAAAGTCTTCAATTGGAAACCTAAAACTGTGTTTACAGCCACTGTGCAGCATATTTTTAGAATATTAAATAGTAATTATAAATAATAGATAACATTAAATTATTCTTCCATTGTATTTTACTTCAGCATCATATATAACTCTTTGTATGTGCTGTCATTTGTATTGGACCATCATAGTTAATTTTCTTGGTTACTTGAATGATTCATTCTCAGTTTGGCAAAAATTACTGGCTCTCAGAAGCATGTTATTCCTTGGCCTAAGAGTGTGACTCATACTTTGTACCCTCTGACTCAGTTAATTTGCTTTATTCTAGTTGTGGAACTGGATAATGTGTCAGAAAGAACAGGATTAAGCAGGCACGGACTTTCAGATTACGCACGTGATGATGTCCGAGTACAGAGCTAACAGGCACAAAGCTCAGCCTTAGGGTCATTGGCAAACTGTGCTGCAGTCAGTAAAGCTTTGTACTTAAATGAACAGATTTTTGTATAAAACACATGTTTGTCAAGATTCCTTCTAGTAGGTTTTGCAGTCTTTCTGTAGCTACAGATTGCAAGCATCAGAACATTCCAACATTTGCTGGTTTATTATGCTGTTACAAAGCGGTCTTCAGCATAAAGCTGTAGTTGTCTTTAAAGTGACAAAAGCTGAACAAAATAGGATATAAAAGACATGGGTGTATTGAAATAAAAACTTCATGAGAATGACAACGAGGTTTCACTTTGTATTCAAGAGAACTAAACACTTTCACCAACAGTGTACTGAATAAATAATATTGCTCTAGGAGTGAGAGGCAATGCATTTTTTTACTGGCATCTCAACCAAGGTTGCTGTCAAGCATGAAAGCTATTAGCACTTCTGCCGAATTCCACTAAAATTTCACTGTAATCAAAAACTGAAATTGGTTTAAGAGAATCGTTAGAGTGTAGGGGTGCTAACCTCTCTTGCCTTGGTGAAGCCAGCTTCCCAAAGTTTGCATTATTATTTTGGTTGAGTTGGAGGCATTCTATAAGTACGGTGTCTACACACACAACTCCTGAACTCCTTATGAACGTTGTCAATGCTTATCTGCAATTTGAAAGGAATGATGTGAATAGCATTATAGCCTCATGATCTCTGTAGTTGTGACTGCATCTAATGTATTTGTCAATAGTATGTACTTACCATATAGTATGGGATGTTCATTTTTGGCAAATCAGCTTGCTATTATTTTTTCTTTTGGTGAGTTAGCTTTCTTCTGCCAAGACCTGACTAGACAGTCAGATTAACAACAAACTCTAAATGATCAGTTAGCATTGGAAACCCTATAATAGGACCAGAAGTTTCTCTAATTCGTATTTCCCTTAATATGATATCTAATATAATTTAAGTGAAATATGTATGGTCATATAGATTCAGAAAACACTATTTGTAGGTTAAGAAATCTGTAGTGATTTTTAGTGTTGATTACTAGTGATGTGTTTTTCTGTTGCAGACAAGCCATTGGCTCTGGAGGCCACAGACCTCATGACACACCAAACACAGAGGCCGGATCCATATCCAGAAATGGAAACCAAACCCGAGTCTAACAACTCACCAGAAACCCTTATCTCGAGGAACCAAGAGCCATTTGGCTATGTTGGTATTGAATCAGTACTGGACCAGATGCGGCGCAAAGCAATGAAGACGGGCTTTGAATTTAATATCATGGTTGTTGGTAAGTCATATCAAATTTTCTTTTCCTTCTTCTGAGTACAGATATGAAAATGATCAGGTGGATGTCTAAAGTGTCACAAAGTGAAAGGAGAATGAATGCTGGTGTTGAGGCAACAGGTGTGCAGAGGAGAAACAGACTAATGTGGTTTGAGCATGTGGAGCGAATGGCAGAGAATTACTAGATGAAGACCTAGATCAAGGTAGAGGGGATAAGTTCCACAGGTGGGCCACAAGATGTGGCTGTAGGTGGTGTTGGTTCATATGAAAAAAAAAATGTGTCACTATAAAAGATATTCTGTATCGCGATAGTGGAAAAAGCAGATTTAACTTGTTTGTTTGGCTCATTAGACATTTGCTCTGACTTTGATCAAATTGTGTGTCTTACCATTTTATTGTTTTGTTGTTATGATATTAGAATCCAAATGAACACAACCTCCATAAAAGAATAATATGATCTTTTTCAGGTTATTCAATTCTCACTTCTGTGAGGTGTGTATTGCATGCTTCATGTTGAAAGTCTG
Organism: Erpetoichthys calabaricus; assembly: GCF_900747795.2. NCBI lineage: Eukaryota > Metazoa > Chordata > Cladistia > Polypteriformes > Polypteridae > Erpetoichthys > Erpetoichthys calabaricus. The sequence goes on along the minus strand of NC_041404.2, from coordinate 148,978,882 downwards.
AACTAGCTCAACTCTGTTTATCTTATGGTATGTTGTAAGCAGTTATTATTGGTATTATCATGTAGATGTTTTTTTTTGTGGTGGTTACTGCTTTAACGGTACCTTAGAATTATCTAGGTGTTGACATTGTCTGTTGGAAATTACTTATATCAGCTAATTAGGTTTTGGTTCTGTTTCATTGACCTGTTTAAAGGTTAATATTAAGAAAATCAGCAGCTTGAAACTGTTTTGTTTTATATTTATTGGGAGGAGCAAGGAGAACGCAACTGAAAGATCTCGTTACTGTATATATTTTTCCAAGTAAATGCGTAGATGTGATGATGACTCCTTATTTTAAATTTTGTCACACATGGTAATTACATTGCCCTTCTTTCACATGTTTTTGCAAGGTTGCATACATTACTTTAGTAAGAAGCTGGTATTACGAAAATACTGTACTTTACAGAGACGCTAATGTGTATGAACATTTGGGACAAATGGGAATTTTATATATTTTTCTTTAAAAGTGGAAAAAAAAAGCCTTTCCAAAATTCTTTGTGCAACTAATGAGTGTTCTTTTCATTTTAAATTAGCTATGTTAATTATTACAGAATATAAATTTAGGTCTTTTGAAAACTCATAAAGAATTATAGATTGTTCTTTATGAAGTAATTGTTGGAAATGATGCAGCATTTGTGCAGTTAGTCCAGCTGGCAAGTGATAACTTTGATTCCATTGCTGCTTTGGCATCACCATCTGAAATATACTAGTTCTCTCTCTCTCTCTCTCTCTCTCTCTCTATATATATATATATATATATATATATATATATATATATATATATATATATATATATATATATATATATATATATATATATATAATGAAAAATTGACTGACTTACTGACTCATTCATCGACAAAAACACTAATATTTAGATTAAAAGCTGGAAATAGGGGTAACTGCACACAACAGAAATACTACATACCCCAAAACATCAAAAATGACTCGACGAATTTCATTGAAATTTCGTGATGTTTTAAAAGTAGGAAAATTATTCAACATATGTTTTTTTTTAATACTTGTCAATAACAATGTTTTAGTGAGTGGGCTATTCAAATACACCATGTCCTTTTCTTGGCACAGTGCAGAGAAGTGATCACACAGAGTTATGGGGCTTGTTGTGTATACAAATTAAGGTTGCCAACAAAACAGCTGCACTAGCAATAGGGTGGAAGGAGTGAAGAAGGCAAAGTATTCTGTCCTAGATATAATATACAATCCTAGATATCATATCCTAAAGTAAACATGCTCTGATCTCCAGAGTGCACCACTAGGCTAAAATGTCATGTAAAATTTATAACGCATCCCATTGGGGATGAAGATGCCAACAACAAGCAGTACCTCCTGTAATTTGGTGTTTCATTCAACAATTGGATGGGATTATACGTATATGGCTTGTGCTGTGAAGTGGAAAGAGGAAAGTAAGATGTGACTAGCAATAAAACTCAAGTCTGGTTACCAGGAAGGGAAGCAGAAATACAGGAGAACTGGTTTACTCACATCCAACACAATTAAGTAGCGACTGCGTCAGTTTAAATACTAGTGCAGCTCAGTTAAGGCATCCCCGCACAACCAAAATGTAGAGTGATGGATAACTGTACATATACTGTATTTCTTAGGTTCATTTCTTTATACTATATAGTCCTTACTTGTCTCCTGTTTTGAGTCTCACTCCTTCATAAAACATTCTTCCATTCATTGTTTACATGTCTGCCTCCTATGTCTTCTCTTCTGTTTCCACAAAGATGTCACTACAATACATTTGTGGCGAGAAAACCAGTGGTTGAAGTGAGTACGCACCCCAACTACCTAAAGCTTAAACATACAACTGACAAAAATATGAAAAGTAATGCTTGAGTGAACAATGTAAACAATCATGAACATTTAATAATAAAACTTTCAAAATTACTGTTATTATTGCTAATTACCTGCTTCAGTTCAAAAGAATACAGTTTCATTTAAAATGTATTTTGCAATGACTGTTAACAAAAGCCAAGGCCAATCACTAGGAAAAGCAAGAATGAATCAACAGCAGGATTTTTTTAGTCATGTACTGTAGCATATTCCCATTGGGATTAATAAAGTATCTATCTATCTATCCATCCATCCATCCATCCATCCATCCATCCATCCATCCATCCATCCAAGAGTAAGGAGCTCTGGTGAACTAATAATACTAGCCCCGGTCTAAAAAAAAAAAAAAAATGTATACAAAGAAAGTTCCACTCTAGATGCATTGCTGTTTAAGTGAACAACTTTCTTTATTTTATTTAGACTAAATTAATTATAAGTATGTTCAGACAAATATATTACACTATATATAATATATATAATATATTATAACAAAAATCACTCGTTAGCATTCAAGCAATATGAGTGTCATCTTTGGGAGACTTCTGTTGTATTTATTTTGCTCTTGTCATGCAGACGTCAGGGAAGGCACTAATGTGTGGGCTCTAATGCAGAATTTCACACATTTAGCGATTATTTGAATAAGGGTGCAGAATGTAGCAAGACCTGGCAACCTGAAAAATATAAAGAGATAATGTGGAAATACTGATGGGTCATTGATAGTGGTTTGTAAAATGTGCAGTGCTGTAAAGGTTTAGCAGCTAGAAATTCTGAACAGGAGAAACCCTGTTATTGTGTTAATGTTGAGCTGGAACAGTAGACAAAAAAAATCACATATACTTTATATGTTAGTTAAATGTTGAGATCAAATTATAAATTAATGCTTTACAAAGTACTACTATATTATAAACAATTTTAGTGGAAATTTTAAAGAAACACTTTGGCCAGTGCGTGTTACCAATCAGATTACGAGTCAGATTATTTAGCTTTGTCATCTAATTTTTTAGTAATGGCTGTTTTATAAGGGATGTCAATGGTCCATTCTGTTGGTTCACGTTTGTATTCTCAAAAGAAAAGAATGAAACATTTACACAGAGCTTGAAACCTAAGTCCAATAAACTGACAAAAATGTGTTTATGCTACGAGGAAACGATAGTCTCACTGCAGTGAGTGAACCAAGAAGCTTAACTAAGACACATTTAGTTTGTTGTATTTTCATGTTTGTAATACTGTATATTAAGTTGTTGTGTGATAGTTAAAAAATAATAATAAATAAAATGGGGATGTGCTTTTGCTGTCAGATTTAAAGTGACATAGAAGTGAAAGTACTAAAAGGTAACATACAGTACAATGAGAAACTAACTACACCTAATGGTGTTATATTTTTTACATAAAAGAATATATGGAAATATAATGTATTTAACTGTGATTTATAATTTAAAATGATATAGTTTGAGAAATTAACACTGACAGTGAGCAAAATTAGCAGAAATCCTATTTTTCTGTGTATTAATAATTTAGTGTGGAGCTTTTTAAATTATCACCAAAATTCAGTATAATTTAAACTTAGTTAACATTTTCAAAAAATCAGATTAGCTTGATGAGCCTAACTATATACGAAGATGAGAAATTTGGTTTGTTCTAGTCTGAATTATACTTCTTGGTATGGTTAATAGAACCTCCAGAAGGAATAAACTTTGTACAGTAAATGCAAATGTGTCTGAAATAGGATTAAAACCAGTTTCTAAGGAATTTAAAGTAAATCACTCCACTGTCCGGTCATTTATCTGCAAAGGGAGAAAAGATCGCTGGCAACTGACTAAGATCGGGCTATGTCACTGAAGTCAGCCCACACACTAACCAAAGTGCTGCACAGAAAATAAAAACACTAGGTTAACATGAATGGAACTAAAGCAATGTTTTACAACAGTTAACTTTAAAGTGTGCATCATCATCTTGAAAGAGATTATACACAGAGGTCAAGAAGATATAATCCTTCTGTCTATAAAAGCATACAGTATATGCTACAGATGATCTTGGTATAGCATAAGACTTATACAATTATAGTAGCTTAATATCAGACTTTATTTGTGTTGCAAACTAAAAGTACGGTCAAATAGAGGAACCTCATTCTAGCCGTAAACGCATTTGTAATGTGGGGCTTTGAGGCCTTATGCAGCTTGGTTTCTTTGAGTAATCTGTGAATTTCATAATGTACTGGAGAACATTTGATCAGGGTTAAAGGCTAAACAATAAAAAGATTAATCTTAACTAAACAAAAGAAAGATCTAAACAGTTTAGCTTGTTCTCAACAGTATCATCTCAAAAAGAAGACATTGGGAGCTTTGACAATGATCCAGAACACTTGAGCAAATCCAAAACAGAATGGCTTAAAAATAAGCAAGAATTAGTATTGTAATGGCCTATTGAGATTCTAGATTTTAATCCCGTTGAAATGAATTGTTGGAGTTGAAGTATAATACTGTAGGTTGTACATGAAAAATATCCATGTATGTTACAATGCTAAAGCAGTTCTCTATGGAGGAGTGAACTAAAAATTCCATTCCGTTTGATGCAGCAACAGATAAATAATAACAACAAATGTAAATTATGTTTTTTCTGCCATAGGAAACATTTTGAGGCATTAACACCAGGGTTGCACTTTATTATTGTTGGAAATGTTCATTTCTTTGAATGGTTGTTAAATAATTACAGTGCTATATTTCACTATTATTTGTTAGATTATGCCTCTTCAATCTATTAATAATAATGATGCAAGTGTTAGATTTCTGTATATTCACTTGAGATAACAGGCAACACTTTTCTGGTGGATGGACTTACTTGCAATATTGTATGCATATTCTTGCTAATAATGTACTTTATCATCTTGATAAAATTGAAACATGCCAAAATTATGACCTATCAATATGTGATTAAAGTTTTGAAATGTATTGGTATTCATTCATTAAAAATTCTTAATTGTACAAGTGTTAAAATTGAACATGCTACATTTTCACTTGCTGGCTAGTATTCAGTGCGTTTTGAAAAGTGCTGCCCATGCATTTTCCACCCACCACAGTACCACACTAGTTTTTGGAACAAAAGTTTGAAGATGACCACACCCTTTCCAGTTACTATTCTGTCTGATCAAATAAAGCCTGTATATTGTATAATAGGAAATGTGTATCTTATCTTTCTTTTAAATTCCAGAAATGTTTGTGCATTTTTAGTGTGACTGGCTATGCTATTGACAATTATTACAGGACAAAAAAGTTTCCCTTCATTACCTTGCGATTTAAAAACCCAAAATAATGCCATCTCATTCATGGTAGATAAAAGTACAATACTGTATAGTATTACAGTTGAACGTAGTATATTGCAAGCTACAATTCAAAAGGGAAAGCAACATAAAATTAGTGTAAATAAAGTAAAAATTATTCATTATGGATGTCCTTTGCAGGGTTCACTCCTGCAAAACATGCTGGTGTCCTGTCCTGACTTGACCCCACATTAGTCTTATTACTGTCAGGATAGACTTTAACAGCTGGCCTTTAAGCGAAAAAATCAGATTCAGAAAATGAAGTGGAGAGTTTCTCATTATATATAAAGTTGTATCTTAGTGCAGTTTTTGTTTATTTACATATTATTTAAGACAAGTTTACCTGGTGTTAAAGGTATAGATGAACAGTATCATACCAGCTGGAATTATTATTTTAATAACGGAGTCAGACTGCAAAAGGTCTCTTTGGCTGACACCATAAAAATTTTTTGATCTGTCTGTAAAATCACCTTCTATAGGATGCTGCCCGGGAAAGCTTCACGTCTGTTTTCAATCATGAAAACCATTACTATGTCTTAGTGAAAATTTCATCTAATAGTTGCATGATAGACACTATGATGCTGGTCAAAATTAAGTATAGAAGGTATTGCTGGTAGATGTAGTGGGGAATATACATGCCTTTAATGACTTAACAGTTTGAGTTTCTGATTGCCTAAATTTCATTGTGCATTATTTTGTTGCAGCTTAAAAAAATGCATGATGGCAAAAGGACTGCACATATGTATTTTATATCATGTGTTTGTGTTTGTTTCTTTTTACGAATAATAAAAAGGTGAATGTGTTGTTTAAAGCATGAACAATTTAAGATAATATATAGCTTTAGTACCTTCTAGAGGTTATGTGTCACCTCGAAATGTGTGCTACACAAGCATTAAATCACAGCCAGTGTGTAAGTTCATTTAAGATGGGAGTGTTTAGAATTATCTTGGGTTAATTCTGTGCAGAGTGCCTAGTATAATTAAACCAGTGTATCCATATCATGAGACTAACTACACATAATAATAATAATAATAATAATAAAAAAAAACATTTTATTTATATAGCGCCTTTCCAATGCTCAAGGCACTTACAGAATATAATAAACAACGGCAGGGTATGCAGTATATAGCATTGTACAAACCAGATAAATAAGTAAAGAAGATTACAACAGTGAATTCAGAAAAAAAACAGACATCATCATTGGTGGTCTAACACACACACACACATACAGGTTACATGAGCATCTTGACAGAGAAGTAAACTGAGAGAAGGGTAATAAAGTCAAGTAGAGCTAAAAGCCTTCCTGAACAGATGAGTTTTGAGTTGTTTTTTAAAAGAATTCATGGAGGCAGCTGACCTGATTAATTTCGGTAGGTCATTCCATAGTCTGGGCGCTATACAGCTGAAGGCCCTGTCACCCATGGAGGGTAGATTAGTGTGGGGTACAACAAGATTGCCAGAATCAGAGGACCTTAGTGGGCGGGCAGGCACATAGTGATGGAGAAGGTTACTGATGTAGTTTCGCATGAGGTTATTTAAGGCTTTTTAGGTTATTAGTAGGATTTTATATTTGATTCTGTAAGACACAGGGAGCCAGTGAAGATGGAACAGGATGGGTGTGATGTGCTCGCTGCTGCTGGTTCGAGTAAGGACTCTTGCAGCTGAGTTTTGAATAAGCTGGAGCTGTGATAGAAGATTGGAAGGGGCACCTGCCAGAAGGGAATTATAGTAATCGATGCAGGATGTGATAAAAGCAGGGACAAGTTTCTCAGCATTAGAGAAGGAGAGGAAGGAGCGAACACAGGATATGTTACGGAGGTGAAAGTAAGAAAGTTTCTTAATGTGATTTTATGTGGGCGGAATAAGAGAGGGAGGAATCAAAAATGACAACAAGATTTTACATAGTCAGGCACCCATTTCTCAGAGCAGCATCCTGTCGTCTGGAGAAACTTGTTGCTGCTCACTGACCCTTTTTGTGGATCAAGATGCTTTAATGGGCCCAAGTAATACTTGGCAAATTAGCCAAACTATAATTCTTTTAAGTACCAAGAGGAATATTGCTGTTCAGGGTTCCTTCCATTTTAAAGTTCACAAAGATAGCCAGACTGCTATATTTTAGAGTAAGCATCACAATGCTGCAGAAGAAGTGTGATTTTGGTCACCAGTGCCATTTTCATTTTTGTCATTAAAAAAAGACTTGAATCACAGTGTATACAGATTAATTTGGTAGTGAGAGTTTTGTCTCAATCACTCTCAATGATAAGATATTTGGCTTTATGTTCTAGTAGGGCTTTAAAATGCTCCAGTGTTCCTAATATTACAGTTGGATTCAACAGAACAGCAACATCATCCATACATTGCAAAAATGCAAACCTTACAGTCTGAAACTACATAATCTTAAAATGAGAATGCCTATTGATATAACATTCTTAAACCCATTTAATTAATTTCTCGGTCACGGAAGTGCTGGAGCCTATACTAGCTACAATTGGCACAAGGCATGAAACAATCCTGGAGAATCCATCTCAGAGTCCATTTATGCACAAACTCGCATAGTGGCAAATTTGGAATTATCAGTTATCCCAACCTGCACTTCTGTGGGAATGTGAGAAGGAAATACAGTAGAACATCCACATAGGCATGGGGAACAACATTCAGACACCAGACAGACAGCATTCCAGTACTGGATTTGAACTCACAATGTTGGATCTGTAAAGTGGTAGCACTTCAAATTTTATCCATTCAAATTGTGCCAAGAAAGGGAGACCAGAATACCCTTGTAAAGCCCAACACCTTTCCAAACCAAGAATATAGACACCACACTTTCTCAGTGTAAGTAAGTTCAAAACTCCATACCTATGCAAGACCTTTAAATAGATTAACCAAATGAACTACAGTAGATGACTAACCTACATATTTGGTCTTTTCAAAGTTTTGGTTAATGTAACCAAAAACAAAACACTAGGCAAAAACTAAATCCATCAAGGGGCTCGATGTTGTTAAAATTGAGAATATATATCATAAATACAATGCACACACTATAAATAAAGTTTTGAAAATAACATAGCAGAGGAAAACACATCCTGAGAGATTCAGAGTGGGTTTTGTTCTTTTCTTTTAAGTAAACTTGAAATAAAAAATGTAAGCAAAGCTGCAGTTTCCATAATAAATTCTGAAAAATATTTTTCCAAAGGAAAACATCTGTGTTCACTAACAAAATGTGGCTTACATCTTTTTCTGCTTTTAACTTTCATATTCTTTTTAATGAAATATCAAATAGATAATACTGAGGATAATAAATTAATATTGAGGATTTAGCTGTGTAGGGTATTAAGTTGGGGCTTTGCCTAATCAGACCTCCTTAGGTATAGTATAGCAAGGTAAAAATAATAGGAATACCTTCCAGTAACTCTGGTAGATTAGTAATACATACCCTGAAGTTCTCACAGGTGCATTTTGGGAAGCATTACTCCAGACATACACAATTTCATATCAGTATTAATTGTTGGCAGCAGTTTTTCACAATTGTCCTTTTATACTGAATTCATTGAAGAGGCTGGCACAACTAGACAACAGCCAATACAGGGAAGCAAGAACTGATTTATTACCCGTCAACAAGGAGATCAGATGTTTTTAATACAAAACTGTTTTTTTACTAGTACTTGAGTACCTCTGTATCTATTTGCAGAATTTTGTTTACTTCAGTTGGGAGCAGTTAACTGTGACATGTAAAATGAATTTTCTAAAATAAAAAAAGAAACACACCAATGGTACTGAGATGCTCTGCAGCTTTATACAAAGGGGCTTCATTTTAGCTTTCAGTGCATCCCCTTAAGATTTCAAACATGTTTAAACTCTACAAGTATTGATGTTTCTAAATAAAATACAGTACATGTAGTAGGACGCTCCCTATATTTCCACTGGATTCCAGGCTATACAGCATGTTACTTGGAATATTTCATAGAAGACAAAATATAACCTCTATTCTACAGTATATCTCTTAAAATTGGAAATGTTCTTGAGCTATTTGGTGATCTCAGTTTGTGAAGTTAAAACTAACTTTCCAATTTATTTAATATGATACATGTATCAAAATGGAGCTTGAAGATAGTATGAAATGCAAACTTCACAATTTTTTTTAGTTTTTACTATTAACACACTTCCTCTTTTGTAATTTGCAGATTTGTCACTTCTGCTTTAATGTTTTGATTGAACATCCTGATAACAGAATGCAGTATATTGCTATTATTTCCTTTTTGTTTTTACATTATTGTCTGATAATAATTTGTGTTGTGCAAAGCAATTCTAACATCTAAAGAAAAAATGTAATAGCCCAATTTTTTGTATCATGTTAAGGTTGTCTACACTTTGTGGAGCTCACTTGCATCAGTAGATGTTTCTACAGGAATTAAACACTGACCGCTGTCCATCTTACAAAATGGGGACTAAAGTAGCCTTTTTTATGCAGCAAAGCCCAAAAGCACTTTGCAAAGAGAGAAAGTTCTTTGGAACTGGAGATTTTTTTTGTATTGTAAATAATCATATCTTAGCCAGAGCCTATTTTGAGATGTTGCAGGCTACTGCCTGGAGGCGAGGCTTATGCAGATCCTCTAGGGTCACAAAATTAACCTGACCTCCAAGTTTAGAGGTAGTGGCATGGAAGGCAATGGAATTCCATGGACATGGGATGGTGAACCCCCAGAGTAGCTTTAACATGTGGCATCATGATTTGTATCCTAAGGCCAATGGGCAAAAGTAAGAAGAAGAATGAATTAGTTTTAGGCTTGTTTAGTGTATGTCCACCAAGGGCAAAGGTTATGACCCTGAGATTAAAATAGTGCTGTGTATTACAAAAATGAGCATTAGCTTCATTTTCTAGATGATAAAACGTGATATTAGTTGTGAGTATTCAAGAATACTCTGACATGCCCCTAAAAATCTGCAGTGACACAGCATTGCTCTCTAGTGGCAGCATCAGTCAACACTGGAAAAAAGCTACAGAAATTGTTAAAAGCACCAAGCTTTCTTATTGTATTTTAAAATAACTTATACACTACTATATATACAAACAAAAGTTGCAAATTGTTAATATCTGTAATTCTAGTTAGTCTGTTTTATTGTATAAAGTTATAAATATGTATGAAGGAAATGTATTCTTAAAAGAATCAATCTTAGTTATGTAAATTTCCTTTTGTTCAAATTTAAGGTACTGTACACTGTGTCCCTAGAGAATTCCATGCAGATATAAATGAGGGTTGGGCAGCTTAATTAAACACAAATAACTTCATTGCTTGTTACTTATGAACCTTCGTTTTTTATTATCAACCTTGATACAACATCTATCCCATCATGTAACATTTGTGCCATACTCATTTGATCTTTTAACAGTCAGCATGGAATTTTATATTCAGCATTCATTTTTTCTATTTTTAAAATCTGTGCATTAATGGAGTATTTTTATAAATAAATAAATAAGTAAATGAACAGCATCAAGCCATCAACCTCACCACCTCTTTGTCGCTTGAGACTGACTGCTGCTGAGTTCCTCTTAGATGAAAAAACAGGTGCCTTCAAGAGTGGAAGGGTGTGTTTCTGAAAAGTAATATTCCTAATACTCAATAATGTTCCATGAATTATGTATCATGGGTTAATATTTTTCATAAATTGCCATGTGCTTAAAGTTTGACCACTTTTACAAAATTCAGTGTTGTGTATAGTTTATTCCAAGGCCAAAATGTGGCAAGAAGCTCCCATATATGCTAGGGTTCACCCTATAATATAGTGACAGAGTGCTGGAACTTTGTGCAGTACAAAAGAGGCATCTGTACCTCCACATATACAGTATTCTGTACATGAGGAAAATAATGTGATGGAGGAAAAAACATTTCTTTGAATTTCCAATTGATTTACACAATTTAGTCATCCCTGAACACAGTCTGACTACTTTTTGGTGTAATGTGTTTGTGTCTGTTCCTGTGTATGTAAAATTAATCAATTCACCTATATGAAACATGACATAGTTATTAGCATTGTAAAATGAAATGTTAGAAGTCTGTTGATTTTGAGCAAAATTAATCCAGTAGATTTATTTAAATCTCCACATAGAAAACCAAAGACTTGCAATATTTTACCTCCAAAATCACATTAGGGAATGTCATATGCTGGTCACTAGGGAATCCATTCCCAGGAATTTGGGAATCCTGCATGTCATTCCCGGGAATGACACAGTGCACAGTCATCTCACATGTGAACGGTTTTAGAGTGAGCGACACTTGTTTTTAATAAAACTACTGCAATATGTTGACACCAATAAAAGACTAACCTTAGCTACAAGCAGTTCATGCTGTCATATAAGTACATGTATCTAGTTAGTTGCGGTAATAAGAGCGTAGAAAGCACAACGTGTTGCGCGGGCGGTCGTCCAGGCGAGAGAGCACCTTCGTGCAGAGTACACCAGCTGCTGAGAAAGCACGCTCTGCCTCCATGAAGTAGGCGGCACAGTCATCAGATACTGATACACTTTTTCTAAACAGTGCCTGCATTTGCCATTGCTCTGAAACTCCGCCATTTCAGCTTTTACTGATGCATCCAGTTTTTTGTCATCATTCTGTGATGGCAAGTTTCTTGGCACAGATAATGCAGATGCAACAGACTGACGCATTGCAATTTCAAGTTGCTGTTCAAAACTGTTGTCTGATGAAGTGCAAGCTGCAGCAATGGCGCCACCTTAATTATTTTCAACTATAACTCTGTTATTTCTTGATCGATTTTTACACCTTTACACGCTATATATGCGAGCTTGGCCGTTCCCGTTCAGCCGGGAATTCCAGCAGTTTCATTCCCGGGAATGGGAAACGTCCGGGAATCCAGCCCGGGAATGGATTCCTTACTGGACACATCAAATGCTTTTTTTGGGATTAGCAGCAGGAGTTAATATTAATACAGAAAAACATGCTTTTAAAATACAGTCCTGTTTTGCAGTTTATTGAAGTGAAATGGTGCATGTTCTTAATGCTGTATTTAGAGTATTTAATGTGCTAGACTCTTTATCAGCGTAAAAAAAGTCCTAACAGATGTTTAATGGTAAAATGGTTTTTTTGGTCTTTGAAATGTGGTTGGGGTTAATTGGCGAGTACTCACTGTATGGTGTTAGTTAACACTGTTTCTCTTGCAGTGTATCCAAAGTTCTATTATGGAAGTGTGCATTGATGTTTGTATTTCATAATTTGTAGTCTGCCCCAAAGAATACTTACTCATGAGTATCTCGGCAGGTGTTCATACCATTGTCCATCTTGTCTTTTCTAAGTGAGGGTTGGAAGTTACTGTAGTAAATGAATATACAGATGAAACTTCTAGTACAGTCTTTGTGTTATATTGGATGTCACTGTGCATAATATTGATTTGCTTTGTGATCAGTACTTGCTAACATTTCACTGCACAAGTTATACCAGTTTATAAATTTGCAGTGAATGGAACCAAAGAAGATTACATTTTGTTTTAGCAAGCAAAATTATTTTTGTTTGGTATGAGTTCTGTTATTTCATGGATATTTAAAGAGAAGGGAGAAAGCTATAATAAAAGTTTCATAACAGCTGCAAGGTTGGCTTGGGGAAGTCTTACACTATGTTAACTTAATATGCTGTATATAATTATTTTTAATTTGTATAGTATAAAAATAGGGTGAGGAAAGCTGAAATTTATCACTCTTCAGCATTAGTGCGCTGAATCCTTGTTTAGTCATAGAGCATGAGCATTGTATAAGGACCATTTTTACATCTACTTTCCAATGCCTGTACTATACTTTGTTTGGAGGTCATGCAGCCACTTCTACCCTGCAAGCATCAGTAACTTTCATTTTAAAAGTGGAAAGAAAATTCTGTATGGTAACTAACTGTAGGTTAGTCATCTAGTTTGAATAATGAAGTGTCATGGTGACACAGTGGAGTGCTGCAACTGCACAGATCCAGCCTCCTGGGTTCAAGTCCCAAAGCCTTTTCACCGTCCATGAGAATTTGAACATTCTCAATAAATCTATGTGGGTTTTCTCATGTATACTCCATCTTTTTTTCTCAAAAATGTCATGGTTAGGTTAACTGGTAATTCCTAATTAGCCCTGTGTAATTCTCAGTGGACCTTTCATTGGCCTGGCACCCCTGTCCAGAGCTTTTTTCTGCCTTGTGGCCAGTACTGCCAAATGCCTTGCTGAATTTTTGAATTGTATTTAGTAGTTTGAGAATGTTATGCTCTATATTTTTTAAGTATGCAGTTGAAGAACATGATTTTTTTGTAAATGAACTCGGGAGAAAAGGTTCTGTGTCTGTTAAGTTGGACCTTTCCTATAAATGGCTTTGCTTTTATTCACATTAGGCATAACAACTCATCTAATACTGAAAATGGAATTTCATAAATACTTAGTTTTATAGAAATTGTTCTAGGTAGTGTCACTTTTAGTTTTTTACTGTGACTATATTTTGTAATAAAATTTAACGTGTGGTATCCCAGTAATTAATGTATGGTGTATGTTGTGGAATTTGAGGCCACCGATTTCTTTTCTTGAGACTTAAAAGTACTTTGAAACTTGCATATGAAGTTTAGAATGCGCTTTTTTCAAAAGCTGCTTATTGCAGCCCAGAGGGCTTCAAACCAGATTACACAAAAATCATGATGGACTGAGAACTCTGAGTGGAGGCCTTTTTGTTAAAGTGTTTCACAGGTTGTTTGGCTGATTGACTGATTAATAGCTTTACTTTCTGTTGTGCAGTGGAATGAATTACTGGTAAAAATGTCCAGGCTCTGATTATTGCACATCATTACTCTAAGTTTTAGTCTCTTGAAAATTATGAAATTAACTAAACAAAATGACATTTTAGCAAATAAAAAGTAATCAGGCTCCCAAATTTGGCTTATGATAATGATTATATGGTTGTTTGTCTCTTTATTTTCTAATTATTTGCAAATATATTAACATTGCTGTTGTATTTTGACTGATATTATTATTATTGATGAAATTGTGATTTGGAAGTCATTGTTTGTTTTAACAGGATTCAGGTCAGGGCGCTGCTGCTGCTGTATTATGTCAAACAAGTCAGTGAAAACGTCACATTTCCTGCTTCTTCACTCTAAATGGAAACTCCTTATCTGTTGTCCAGTGATGATAGGATAAGGGTAAAATGGTGATGGTGTTATCTTGTAAAGCAGAACAAAATACAGTACATTTTTGGGAGGTATTGTGATTAGGTTTATGGTTTGAATGTCTGCTGTAAGCTTCCTTAGACAAGAGCAGCAGGAAATGATGGGTTTTGTTTTAAAAGCAGGAATCTCAGCTCAGCCTCTGTCCCCTTCAGTGTGTTCATTAGTACTCTTTGGTTAAAGTAACTTTTCTTCTGTATACTGTTAGTGCAATTGTGTTGCTTTTCAAACCAATTACCTCAACCCTTAGTGTCAATTTGTGCTTGTAACTTAGAAATCTAATTTGTTGAATTACCCTACAAATTATCCTAACATGTAAGAAGATGTTTACTTTGGATACCTCACATGGATGTGGGTTCAAAGTGCATGCATTTGTGGTGCTTGTGACTGTTAAGTCGCCCCTCATGTTCAAAGGAATATCACTGTTTGTCATACTTTTTTTCTAAACAATGCGTCTCCCGATTACTGAGATACTGGTAAAAGTGTTTGTCTTTTCAGCAAGTTTAACCTAAGCAGCATGTTCAAGAAATGTGATGTGGTGTGTCAAAGTTTAGAGATAGAGCTGCTGAATTCTTAACCAGCTTAACTTAAAAAGGCATTTTAATCAGTAACCATGGTGTTATTGGCTTGTTGTTGCTTAATATAGTAATTATGTTAATTAATAAAAACATGCCCTTAGCTTACATTTTAAAAACATTGGCCAGGTATAAACTGTTGTGTATATTAACATCAGTTCTGAACTCTAGCAGATCATGTAGTAAATCTGTAGTAACTCTTATGATGGTGAGTAGTATGATTGGTGCGTTCTGAAGAGCATCAACTGGCTATTATATTAGATAGTTAGATGGCCAAGGATCGAAAAAGATAAGCTGAAGTGGAACATTTCAAGTGAGGTATATGGTGTAGGTCACTTTAATACTTAAATCTCCCCTGCCCAGTTTAGTGAAGTTTTTAGTATCTAAGATCTTAACTTGAAGGAGTAACAATACCACACTGCTCAAATGCTGAAATCCTTCTTTAAAAAAGGGCACTAACCAGAAAAACAACCATTACATACCTGAGAAAAGTGGGAAATAGTACAGTTCTTTAAAGGAAACCTGATTAGATTAATTACAAAATAAGACTATATTTGCTGGAAAATGTTGGAACTGAAGGCAGTCAATTTATTTTGCCAGGTTGAACAGAAGGGGTGGGGCACATCCAGCAACAGGAAAGTCCAGGGGCCACCATGTGGGCTAAAGCAACGTGGTTAACTCCGTCATTGGTCAGATAGGAAGTGCCTGGAGACCGACATAAATGGCCCATAAACGGCTGCATACACACACTGGGGGGTCTGCCTCCCCTTCAGATAACACGGCAAGCCTTTTTGGAAATTACTGTAACAGCAGTGTATTAAAGTGTAATTATCAAGTGTCTCTTCCGCCCCAATCCCCCCAATATGTAGCCATGAGTAAGTCTTCCTGTTCATTGCTGCTGCCAAGATAACACTTCAGGAGGCTGAGTTGCACACAGTTTGCAAATTAACCCTTTCTGTCTAGGACATATTAATTTCAATGGAACCTTTAAGACTTTTGAGTTACTACAGTTATCACAGTTTTATTGGGGGATAGTTAAACATGAAACATGATCTGTGATTTTTGTGGCTTTGTAAGCCAAGGCTTTTTTATTAAGTGCCCGGGCTTACTCTTTTGTTTACATAATTTCTGTTAATAATTTTCATACTGATATTCTTAAAAAATGTTTTATGAATTGCGGCATTATAATTGCAAACATGTAAAAGTGAATATTATTGTACTTATTATTACACAACTAGAAATCATAGGGTCTATCAAATTAGACAACTGCAGAGTTTTAAATTTCCAAAGTATCCCAAACTTACCCATTTTTCTGACAGGCAATACACGTGCTGCCTGAAGGAGCTGAGGCCCGTGTAAAGGATTAACAGGTACAATCAGTTCAGCTGTAGTCTGGCCCTTTGTTTTTCTTTTTTTAGAAAGACTTGCCTCTCTTCCATTTATGAGGTCCAAAACACCCACATTCCTTCTTCCTCTTAGCTATATTATATGTATTGTACTTATGTGAAGCGCTCATTACACAAACACAAGTTTGCCCCTTCAGCTTAAGGTAAATTCACATTTGTTTAATTTTGTGTGGTTGAGTTGCATATTGCTTGGACTGAGTCACTGGGTATGTCAAACTACATGACTGTTATTCACAGAAGTATGCCATGACAGCCTTCGACTCACTAAAATTATGTAAATGATGTCTGTGACTGAAAATTGCTGGAGAAGTCGTGTAATGTGACAAGGTGTTTATTCAACACAGTACAGTTAGTGAGCCATCACCTCATTACAACCGCCTGTGAGTGTACACCAACTTGTCATACCTTGGAATAGCATTTGACAACACTGCTGATTTTCAGCTTGGTCAGCTAAAAAAAAAAAGTTGTAGCTGTAGTAAGCTAAGGAACACAGCCACTGGACTCAGGAGGAGTTAAAAACATGGCTTGCTCTAATGAATACCTGAACCTGCTAATTCATGTTGATGAAAGGATCAAGTTGTGGTGTAAAGCCAAAGAAGCAATAGATACATCTTGCTGTTTATCAGGACAGCTGCTTATGGTGTGTTAGTGTGTAGGGGATGTTTTTTGTGACAGAGGTTGAGTAGAGCAACATTTTGAAGCCTGAGTAAAGAGTAAGTAAAAATTAGTAATGATAGCAAACGGTGGTCTATGATTGCTGTGTAAATAAAATGTTCATAAAAGCTGGATGCTTTTAGAATAAAACTATAATGATGTTAAATAACAGGGAAAGAGGAAACTAGGAAAAGGGAGAATTTCATAGATATCTAGCAGATTTACAGCTTACTTATAAAGTATGTTGGGAGTGGTTATATGAGATGGTGGACTGAAAGTAGTGTTAGATCGACTTTAGTATCGATACCAACTTTTGTATCTCAGTACTAGTACCAAAATGGTTGTGAAGCAAATGGATAACTCCAAAACCCTGATTTACTCTGGCCTCCCTTGTGCGCTGTGCCATCATGCGGCTCTATATACCACTTCCCTCTTGACAGCTGTGAAGTCCCAATCACATCAAAGCCATAAGTCTCCCATAAAGTCCAGAGGGCATTGAAACAATTACCCCAGTAAAGTTCCAATCATGTCGAAGCATGTAGTTTTGTTTTGTGAAGTCTATGGAATATCCGGTTTTCCACCACTACAATAGCGAGTGTTGAGGGAAGTGGGGGAGGGATTGACTAGAAAGCTGACATTTACTTCCGGTACTGAAATTCCTGAAATACTGGTACTGTACTGTTTTAAAATTTGGGTTTTTCTGTACTGGTATAGCATCAACCTAACTGTCAGTCTTTCTGCTCACGATCAGTTGTTTAGTAAAATTATTATATGAATTGCCTCAAAATAATAAAATAGATGTCAGGCCTTGGACATCTCTGATGACTGCTGTCGCATGTTTATTGCCTGTGCCTGAGAATGTCTGATATGGCCTGATCTACACTACTCCACACAATTAGAAAAATTGTGGAATGGTTATACAAATAGGACCATGAGTTCTGCTTGGAGTTTTCGTCTCCTTAGTCACTAGATTTCACTCTACAGTAATCAAACATTTTGCAGGTGAGGTGGAACAAGATGTGTAAAATAAATATCAGGTAATTCTTAACAACTGTAAAACGCATTTGGATAGATTTGCAAATCTAAATTTGCAACACAACATGTGTTCCTAATGGGTAATGTACAAGTGATCTAATAAGAGTTTTGCTATTTTAAACCTGCCATTGTTGCTGTTGAGAAAGTCCTCAAAGAGTGAGTGCAAAGTACAGCATAAATCACCCACAGAAAATCTGTCTCCACATGTAAATTTTAAAGCCTCCTATATTTCAGTTGTTTTGTGTGAGGACCCAAAGTGATTTAAATGTATTATGCCTATTATAGTTTTTTTTGTTTTATCATTAGATCTACACATTAACCAGTGGGTTATTTAAGTGATCCTTTTATGTGTTAGTCTCCTATAAGTACGAGTTCCTGAGGTAGAGAGCACTGTGTTTGTGAATAGTGTGTAATCCGAATTTTGTTACAGTAATTTTTCATATTGCTATAATTTGTTAAAGCTGTTTCTGAAATCCTCTTCTCTCATTCCTTTATATGCAGGTCAGAGTGGTCTTGGAAAATCAACACTGGTCAATACATTATTTAAATCAAGAGTAAGCCGCAAGTCCTGCCAATCCAACTATGAAGAAAAAATCTCAAAGACGGTCAACCTTATGTCTGTCAGTCACAGTAAGTGATACAGGGAGGCTGGATGTATATAAAGGCCAATGAATGGATGCTGTACATGATACAAATAGTTCCTTAATATGTTGTTTTATAAACTCATAACCACTAGGCTGCAGTTGTCTTACAAATGTTATATCTACACAGAAAGCTATAGTATAATGACTAAGAAAGTTGACTATTCACAAGGATATCAACAGCACTGATTGACCATGTAACAGTGATCAAATAGTGTCATTCAGGTGCTCCAGTTCTAGAAATATATAAGCAAGTATGATTCGTAAATCTTTTGGAATAAACCTGTTGACTAAATATATACAGTATGTGTATATATCTTTGCTCCTCTTTATTATGTTTTATATATTAATACCTATATAAAGCTTTTTCAAATGCTGAAGAAAAAAAATCTCTTAAAATGGAAGAATAGACTGTACATGGCCTGAGAAATTCCCATGGCTGAGCAACTTTGTCAGCCTTCTGTCAGCCAGCACTCCTCACCTTGAAACTTAGAAGGGATGAGAGCACTACCAGTGTTAATTCAATTTCACAAACTTGGCCCTCTTCTGTTAAGAAAGCAAAACATTGATTCTGACATCACTGAAGCTTTTCAGACGGAAATTATGCCAATTTTGGTAGCACATATATTTCTCCCTATTAAAGTGATAAACAATTTCTTGCTTACATAAGTACAAGTTTAAAAAAAAAACTCCAAATCATGTAGATGTGAAAATTTCATTTCATCAGAGTTACTTGAATTAAAGTTTTTTAAAGACTAATTGCAGTATCCAGATTTGATACATCAGCTTTATTTGCTTTTTTTGAACTGATATCTTCTGTATCCTTGAAATGGGCTGGCATAAAAAAATTATAAAGCTGGAAAATGATAACTTATAACCTTGAGTAGTAATATGAAACCATAAAATTCTTCATACTGGTTTGCTACATATATTTGTATCTTCAGTGATGTAAAATATATATATTTTAAAGTCTTTCTCATGCTTAAAATGCCTAATATGTAGCAATCCACATTATAGTTGTTGGTATTTTTTCATAACAGCTGGAACAAGGGTAATGTAATTGACTTGCTCAGGGACACACAGTGAGTCAGAGATTTGAGTTCACAGCGTTGTAGTTTAACGTCCATTGCTTTAGTCATATACCACACTGCTTGTCTAAAATGATCATTAAAAGGAAACCTATGGTGAATTGTCAGTTGATTAGGATTTATATACATGTTAATGTCTCTTTTTTGTTTTAAAAGTTCTTATGTAGTCATGTTGAAAGTGTCAACACTGAACGGTACACTCCAGGCCATACTTATCCAATCTATTGTAGATCTTCATGCAGAAAATATTGTATCTATCATAGCCTACAAGGCCTGTATAGTGCACCATCTTGTCATACAATTGAAGAAATAAGCCTGAATTGTTGCTGTGCAGTTTTAAGTGGTTTTGGATTCATTCAGTTATTATCTGTGTTTGATTGCCCCATATAAATGCCCTTATAGGACATCCTCTGACTGTACATATTTACTGAAACCACAGCTGTGCAGGACATTGTACTTTCCAGAGCACATATTGTGAGTTTATGATGTCAGGTTACTTTCTGAATACCTCATTTGCACTTGTTGGTGTTAGGTTGGCTTATTAGAACATGGTAGAACTTCATTGAAAACAATCAGGAAACCTAGCTTGGGCTAGTCACATTCTCTTGCGTTTTTTAACTTGTGCATGCAAACCTAACAAACTGAATATTTGTTGATGCGGTGAGAGGGTTGCAGTCAATTTTTTGTGAGATTCTCTTTATAGAAAATATACTTCTGCGTTGAGTTGTGTTGAATGAAGTTTCACAAGTACTAGAATTCAAGACTTTTTTTGATAGTTGTGCAGTGAAATGCTGAAAAAAAATCTTTTTTTTGTTTTATTTAATCTCTTTATGCTCACAACATTAAAAAATAAACATTAAAGAAATTCTTTTCACACACCATCTATTAATACCCCTTATTTATGAAAAAGTTTTAACATCTTTTGATTTTAGATATTTCTTTGTCTTAGGTACTTCCATACACCTTACCACCCACTTTGTTGGTTTCTTCTTAACAATAAAAAAAGTTGCTTTTTTTTGAAGACATTTCTAAGTATGTTGTGGGCTTAAAGGGTTTGGAGGAACTGGCTCAGAACATTTTTATATTTTGTTCTTAACAAGGTGTGTCCAACACTCCACATGCTATCTCCAGGCTTATGCTTCTCTGCTCTTTTTCCACACGTTTTTACTTGCAGCTCACCTTATTGCCTCTGTACTTCTTGAGGATTAAGAGCAAACATTATACAATTTTCAGTTCCTCTTTATAATCTGAAGTATTCATTTATATAAGAGGGAACATGTTGCAACAAAGTCTTTAATTTTTGGATTGTAGATGAAATTTATGGTAAAATAAGCACTTTAAAAACTTGCTATTTGGCTTTTGGCTATTTTTTCATCATTTTTATACCTAATTATCCTCATTATCTGTCTTTTTTCTATTTAATTGTGGTGTTGCACTGTTAGATAGGGAAATATTTCTCAAGTGTTTTTATGGCAAGCTTCCTATTGGAGGTTCCCTGTGTAATGATGTCTCACGTAAGAATGTTTAAGCTTATTTGGCAACCTCCCCCCCCCACCCCAACCCTTTGGACTTGTGTAATGAGTGGATTTATAGATTTGGAGGATGGGAATTTGGAAGCAGATATCAGACTTTACTTAAGGCATCATTTCTTTTTTTCCTTAAATGTTTGATTTTCGTAAAGAAGAGAAGACAAATTCTACTAGTGTTGACACATATTCATTGATCCAGCTCTTGGTTGCCCTTCTAAGAATGCCATGTTCAGCTAATAGTCTATGAAGCAGGTACTAGATCTCACTGTCTCTTCTGTGCTTACCATTGAAATTACCTTTTTTAGCTGTTTACTCTTCAGCTGCAATTTTAACGCCATTATAAAAAGTGTCAACAGTCTATATTTAGGGTTGGCCAGGTTTGAAGCACATATAAATCTTTAGGCTCTTTTGTTGCATTAAATCACAAAGCTATGCCAAAATTCCCTCTGTCCCATGAGAACAAGATGGCAGCAGTGTCACTTTGTGAATTGATGACTACCGTATGAGGGTCTGAAGAAGGTGAAATGTCAAAGACATTAGAATAACGGCTAATTATTCTGCACATATCCTGAAAGACTCTTTGATTTTAACACTCGTCATTACCAAAACAAAATATGTATTGGCCATTTTGAGAATAGATGTTTGTTCACTTTAAATCCACTTCACGTAAACTGAAGAAATAAAGATATATGTATAAAAATATTTTAAAAAAGATTAAATAACTTGGTGACATGGTGGATAAGTGCTGCTTTTTGACTACAGGAGTCCTGGTTTGAATCCTGGCCAGGTTACTGGCAGTATTGAGTTAGCAGTTTTGAGTGTGTGTCTGCATACATTTTGCTTCCATAAATGTGCGTGTTAGGCTAATTAGCAACTGTAAATTTACCAATTGTGCATGAGTAAGGGTATGTATACAAGAGTGCTCTCTAATGGATCATTGGAGTCCAGCTCATTGTGGTTGTCAATTGAAACAAGCAACTTTAAGAAACAGATGAATGGATTGATTGCTAGTGCTTTATCCAAGGATTGGTCCTGCCTTCTGTATGGTTTTGATTATACTCTGTCTTATCCAGAACTTAAATTGGATTAAAGAGTTTTAGTACATGGCCTAATATGCAAAACAGAAAGCAAGATATTTCTTTGAAATACTATGTAGTTTTGTTCATACAAAAGTCCTTAATTGTAGACTTGGGGTGCAGAATAGACAATTAAATAAGAGTACATAATTTAGATCATGTCCCTTCCTGTTCTCACCAGTTTATTTATTAAAGACAGTTTCAGTGGTATCTTAGCTGAAGTCATTAGCCACTATTGGTTTCTGCAAGGGGCATCTTTATTTGTTCTTTTAATTTAAGACATGAGTAATGCCTCAAACTAGAAGCATTCAGATGCAGCTGAAAGGTAAAGAAAGGGACATTTATTAGGATGAACAAATGGTTTCAAGTACAGAGTGAATTAGAGATAGATAGATAGATAGATAGATAGATAGATAGATAGATAGATACTTTATTAATCCCAATGGGAAATTCAATTAGAAAGTAGGATGCAATTTTGATAGCACTGTGGTCATCACATTCATGACTGCTTTCACAGTATTATTTTTTCAGGAAATAATGTTAATTCTATTTATTCACTTAGTGGTTTATTAGGCTAATACTAATAAATGATAGATGCAAAATAATATATATATATATATTTATTTATTTATAATGCACAACTCAATCAGTGACTCATCAACCTAAACACTATTTCCCCTTTAATTATAAAGGTGAGCTTTGGCAGGATGGTACATCCATGCCAGTAGATATCGGCTAAGAAAGGATATTTCAATTATATCTAGAGGTGACCCCTCACAATAGAAAAACTAAATACCCATAAATCTTAAAAATGCTCTGATGGATTTGATTGAAGTTTGGTGATTTTATAGAAAAAAGAAAATTAACTGACCTTTTTGTCCATATCTGTCCATAAAATGCTGTACCAAGTACATTATACTAACTTGCTGCACTGCTCTGACAGAAACCTGAAGATTAAGAGTAGCAGCTGCTTTGTAGCCTGTTTGAGGCCTGCTATTGTATGCAAATGAATGTCTCAAGCAGGTGAGCATTGTAGACGAACAGCACCACTGAGCAATAACCTGGACTGACAAGTGAAGAAGGGGAGATAGATGTCTTAACACAGGAAAAAGCTGGAATTGACATGTGCCATGCAGATGCAGCTGTGAAGTGAAAGGAAGAAGGAAAGTTTTGCTAAAAAATTGTAGTTTCCATAAACAGTGCTGTTTTCAGGTTATATATTAATTTTGATGAATTGCAATGAAATCCCTTTTGAGTAATAAAGTACCAATTCCACACCATATAATACAGTATGTGTAAAGACAGATGGAAATTATTTATTTTATTGCCCATCATTGTGTAAATACGGTATGGATGTGTATCATTTTTGTAAATTCAGCATCAAAACGCCCAAATTGTAGTGAGACAATGGGCACAATACAAAATTTCCTTATATAACACAAAGGGTGATGTTGTAATCTGTAAGGATGTTATGCAAAATCCCTTAACCTATGGTACCTCTTGCAAAATTGTTAATGGCCTCAGAAATTTTTACAAGTGTATTTGAAGTTTATAGAAATGGTGTATTATTTGGTAAATTTGCGGTATATGGTCAGCCAGTTAAAAGATACGATGGTCATTTTGATGTTGAAGACTAAACTTCAGACAGAAAGGCCCACAAACAAACAGCAACTGAAAGCCACTGCAGTAAAGGCCTGGCAGAGCATTAAAAAGGAGGAAACCCAGCATCTGGTGATGTCCAGGAGTTCAAGACTTCAGGCTGTCATTGCCAGCAAAGGGTTTTCAACCAAGTATTAGAAATGAACATGTTATTTCCAGTTATTTAATTTGTCCAGTTACTTTTGAGCCCCTGAAATGAAGGGATTGTGTTAAAAAAATGCTTTAGTTGTCTCACATTTTTATGCAATCGTTTTGTTCATCCCACTGAATTAAAGCTGAAAGTCTGCAGTTCAACTGCATCTGAGTTGTTTCATTTAAAATTCATTGTGGTAATGTACAGAACCAAAATTAGAAAAACGTCTCTGTCCAAATATTTATGGACCTAACTGTACAAACCTATTACTACTATTGGTCTTGCTAAAAACTGGTTACCTCAAAACCTCTTAAGCACATTCTCTTGCTGAAGAGGTGTGACCAAATTTTTTCAAAGTTATACAAATAAAACAGGAAAATGAAAATATCATCTATATCATCTCTCTACATATAAAATCCAACGTCTGTATGTCTGTCCGCTTTTCACGAGAGAACTACTTAAAGGATTTAGATTGGGTTTTTTTCTACAATTTGCTTGAACATTCCGGTTGATTTTGCGACTTCTCTCATCGTATAGTTCGATTGTGGCACCAATTTATTCACGTGAATCCAAGAGACAGGCTGTGGGCCGAGGGGAGGGGGAGGTGGGACCTCAGGAGTAGGGAGTCGGGCGGGGCCATCCTTACTTGTGAGCCAGCCTCTGTTTGAGTCGCTCTACCTCTCGCCACATGTTGGAGCATACCTTGCCTCTGCTTAGCTAGCGATACCTGTTTGTTCAGCAGATATTATCATCTAGAAATTGTTAAAGAGTAACATTTGACGTTTTTAAGAGAGAGAGATCAGAGCTACATGTGTTTTAGAGGGTAGTTGCTCATTGGCAGAGATATCACGGCTTTTCTCCTTATGCAGGGGACGCTCTCCCGTCAGAGCTGAACACTATCAGATACAGTGCCAGCGTTTGACGTTGGAGCAAACCTACCATTCACTTGGCCAGAATTACATTTTTTTTAATTGATTGTTAAAGTTTGTCCTGTTTCACTACTATATGGGCAGAGTTGCGGGGGACAACTAGTACTAGATATACTGAACATATCACACCGAATCAATTTAAATAGTCTGCAGATAAATATGCACAAAAATCCAGAGAGCAAGAGTTGAGGTTGCTACTTACACACAAAAAATAGTGAATAGCCCAGCAGTTGCTACCCATACACAAAAATTCCAGAAGTGAACAGACTTCCGGTTACTAAATATACATATAAAAATCCCCAAGTGAACATATAAATGTAATGTAAATATACAGTATGAGGTACTGTGATGTACATGTTGATATGAACAGAAACACTTTGTTTTCTGTTTAATATACAAATAAAAAAGATACTGTATTTTCTTTGGCTGAAAAATTGCAGTGATGGGTTTAATTGTAATTCACACATTGATTATGAATCTAATAAAGAAATTCTTATAGGGGCCATGAATGTTAATGTCCATATTTATTCCAACTACCTGTAATATGTTGCAAAACTAGAAAAATCAAATTATAACCTTTTGAAGACTGAAAGTGTAGTGCTATAAGAAAATATAATAGTTTTTCAAAGGAAACCATTTGGTGTAAAAAGATTAATGGATTGCAATTTCATGCCAGATTTTAAAGTACTGTACAAGTATAGGTGTATCACTGTTGCCTTAGGAAATTTCCAGGGTGAAGCTGGGTAACACAGCTAGTATTGGTATATATTGAAAATAACCAAAATGAATTTGAGTCCCCTAAATTTCCTGCATCTTAACTCCGACTGTTCAAAGCAGTGAAATTAGTCCTCCACCTCAAGATTTTATGTTGGGTTTTTTAGTAATATATCCCTTTAGAATGCACCCACTTTCGTTGATGAGAGCGATATGGTAACACACTTCTAAAGCTTTTGAGATTAGTTACTTGATGGACATGAAGGTAGTGTCTCAGGTCTGAAGAAGAATGACTCTAAATTTCTTGTCCAGAGGCATATATATGATTGTATATAACCTTATCAAGACCATTTCATTTAAGTTTATATTTGTATTTTAACTCCATAGAAAAAAGAGTTCTAAAACCAGAACTAGAACATCTAACATTCAGCAGATTGAATTAAAGAGTTATGCCAACAAAATCATTAGCAAACTGCATCCATCAACAATACTCTTGAAATCAGAAACTGTGTCATTTTATTGATTTCTTTATAGATCCTTTTTTGAGATTAACAGAGTAATTTACTAAGCATTACTTGGCCTGAATCTTTTTAAATTGTTTTCCTAAATGAAAACTGCCTCTTGATTTCCCTGTTGTAGTCTATTTATTATATCACTTCCAGACTTTAGTGTACATTTGCAATTAGTTGTTTTAGGTCTTCTTTGAGTTCCTTATATGTTGTACTTCGGCAGCTATGGATGCTTTCTTCAGACCCAATCTTTGGTGTGCACTGAAAGAGAAAATGTAGGCTGGGTAAAGCTTATTTTTACCAATGACATGCGATTGCCAGTTTTTCATGCTGGCTAGGCAAGGTAGTACTTTGAGTCTCTTGGAGGCTGCAGTTACAAGTCTGCTTCTGTTAAAATCCCCCTCATGGTTTCTAATGTATTACCTCCAGGCCATTTTCTGGTTTAAATTTTTCTCTACTTAGACTTGTTTATTCTTTTTCTAAAACCGAATGAGTAACTAGATTATAAATGAGCCCTGTCTTAAATAAAAGATCAGTTTAGTGGTTTATTATATATAAAGCATGCAGTCTTACCTAAAAACTGGAAACTAAAGAAAAGAGCTAAGTAAGAACTCCACAGAATGTGCACAAACGAATGCTCAGTATCTCTATCTGTTATCCTTTAAACAGCCTGTGTGGCAGTCACATATGTAATGCAATACCCAATTAGAAAGCATATCTATGTATACTGAACACAACTAAAAACGTTCTTTATCCTTTCAAGTGAAAACGTTCTACAAGGGCCTCAACTGGCCCATGTTGTTTTGTTCTTAACACTGAGTAGACTTACCTGCTTCTGATGAGTTTATTATCCTGTTCTTCAATTTTTCTAGGATGACTAACCTGGTGTAGTTTGTTTAAAGCTGTTGAGCGAATTCTGGCAAACAGTTATCTTTCACTGCATTAATTACACTTAATGATAGATTGTTTGTTAATTTAGGCAATACTACACAAAGGACAATCATACCAATCACAGAAACTGTCAGAATGAAAATAAAATTCACAAATTGCTTTATAGGTTGCTTCATTTAATCTACAAGTAATGATGAACATTTCATTAAATGCTATGATGTAATTTAAGTGTAATTATCCCAATTAACGATTATTGGTTCTCAATTTCTGCAACATTTTTCTTCTTTACAGTAATTGAAGAGAAAGGTGTTAAAATGAAGTTAACGGTCATTGACACTCCAGGATTTGGGGATCAGATCAACAATGAAAACTGGTAAGAGTCTGAGGCAACCTGTGGTCTCATTGGAACTTAAGCCAGTCATTATCAATGCCAATCAGATGAGCAGCATGCTGCTATCATATGAGAGTTTAATTTGTTTTAATATATAAGTGAAGGCCTGGCATTTTAAACAGCTATCCATGTAGTCTAATGGCCAAAGCATGCGGTAGAGAGAGAGAGAGAGAGAGAGAGACTTGCTTATTCTGAAAACCAAAATACTTTTGCATAAAAAAAAAACCTTGTAGTCGCTATAGAAACAGCTGTTGTCTAAAGGTTACTTGTGCTCCAGAACTTCGCAGGATGTGGCATATCATCTGTTGTCAGAAAAAATATTTATTTTGATATATGTTTCAGCTGGGATCCAATCATTAAATACATTAATGAACAGTATGAAAAGTATCTGAAGGAGGAGCTCAACATTAACAGAAAAAAGAAAATTCCAGACTCTAGAATCCATTGCTGCATTTATTTTGTGCCCCCTACAGGTCATTGGTAAGTATTGATAAATCTTTTGGATTTATTAGCAGAAGGATTGGCTTGATGCTTTAGTTTTTGAGATATTCTAATCACTATGTCTTTCAAAGTACATTTACTAGTTTGTTTTTCGTAACCTTTGTTATTTAATAAATGGAAGCTCAGGGGGTTAGTTTCTTATTATACCTCAGTAAATCACAGTGATAAAGATGTGTTTTGCTATTGTTTGTCTCCTAAGGCAACCACCACAAGGAGATGTAATGATATTCCTTTCTACAGGTGACTGGTTTTGTGCAAAATGTTTGCCCTATGTAGAAAAATGGAACTTTGCATATTATGACTACTTCACAGTCTCATGTTTTTCCCCAATGTGACCCAAGTAATTGTGGATAGTGTGATCCTTTGATATTTTTGAGTTTAAAATAATACAGACTGGGTCCCCCTTTTATGCCTGATGAAGTAATTATAGTTTCAACATTTATGACATTTGAGCACAACTTAATTACTCTTTTTAATGTGGGTTCCACATAGGCTAGGGGGGCATAGAATATATACCTTCTAATATGGCCTGCCGGTCCACTGTGTTTGTACAGCCTAGCAGCACCTAGCATATCCAAGTGCATGCTTTTCACATTGCCTTATGTATTGCTTGCTTTCTATGGGTTAATTGTATGTGGGCTGTGCCAGTCTTTTTTAGATTGTATTGGAATAGCTTACTATAGAAGCATGGCCAAATAAACAGTTCCTGGGTTTACCATATCCTGGTAATTGTTTTTTTTCTTCAGTCATCAATTTATTGTCCAATCTGCTTAATCCAGTGTTTGGAATTGTTCTAGCCAGATCACTTCTGTTAGGATGAGGTACAAAGCAGGAACCAAACCTGAAGAGGACGCACTTACACTCATGTACTCATATGGGACCAATTTAGAGTTACATATCAACCTGTTTCACCTCTCTGGGAAGTGGGAGGACTTGTCATCCCCACAAGGCAGTTTTCTTAAGGAAAAAAGATCTATGTATTAAGAGGATTTGTTTTTTTTGTATGCCTGTGCATATTCCTGGGAACCTCAAATGAGAAGAATTTATGCATGTGGCTTGATATGGGTACTGTAAACCCACTCAGCATCAAAAAAGCGTCGTGTTTTTTTAATGAATTGATGAAGCTACATGGACTAGAAAAGATAGCTTAACAGATACAAGTTATCATGTGTAATACGGTTTCAGTTTTTAGTAGCTTGTAAATTCCTTCTGCCTTTCAGATGATGCAGTCTCCGGAGTGTGACAGTTTAGGGTATTCAACATTCTGACTCGCTGCAAACAATTTTGTGAAAGAAAAGTAAAAGAAGCAATGCAACATTCCAATCTCTTTCATTGTCAGGATGTTAAAATTCTGTTCATTCCTGTTAGACTTAAGATTGGAAAAAGAATGTAGGGAAACTTACTGTCTGAAACAATTTGTTTTACGGTAAGATGACAGATTTAGTAGAATTGCTTTTGGCCCTCACCCTGTCTTACCCAAGAGCTGTTATATTTCAATCAAGCAGCAAGAAACAAGGGGAAGCAAAGTGCTGGAGGCTTTGCACGTGTGAAACTTCAGAACATTACAGTTGGGGGCTTCATCATGTGCACATTTTTTTAAAAGTTTTACATGTGTGTAGGAAGAAAGGGGCCAAAGATGACTGGATTAACTGAATCTGTTTTGCTAGGTTGCGTCCCCTGGATGTGGAATTCATGAAAAGATTGGGGAAGATTGTAAGCATTGTCCCAGTGATAGCCAAAGCTGACACATTGACCTTGGAGGAGAGGCAGGAGTTCAAATATCAGGTAAATATTTTGAAAAGTAATATGCCCTTTTGCTCAGCTTTTTTTGGAGCTTGGTGAAAATATACTGTAGCCCTAAAATACAAAAAGTGTGTAAAAAAGCAACTTTTTAAAATGTATTTGACAAAACTTATTTGTGTATGGTGTATGCACATGTTACCAAAGGCCATATCAGTTTTTTGTTAAAGACCCTTGTTTTCTTCCCTCAGATTCGGCAAGATCTGCAGGCTCATGGTATTAGAGTATACCCTCATAAAGAGTTTGATGAAGATGCAGAAGACAGAATATTGAATGACAAAATCAGGGTATTACTCTACCATTGAATGTGTGCTATTCTGTATACATAATTTATTTACCAACATTAATATCATAGTTTTAGATCCCAAAATATCTTCCATTATAGGTCATCTGCTTCAGACTGTAGTCTGTTCAATACTTATGTTTACTAACCAAACTGTATAATGAAAATGTAATCCTGAACCTACTGTGTGTTTCATAGACTGGAAACAAATAAAACTGTTTGTGTCTGGTCACAGCACCCTTGCAGAATTTTAATTTAGTTGAATTGACAGATCAGTAATGTATATTTGAGTGAACTATCAATATGGTAAAAGAAAATTTTGAAAACTATTACATTTTTCATCAATTAACCATATAATCTGTGCACAGTATATGTATGCAGTAGGCGCACATCTAGCTGCAAGTTAACATTTTACGAATATTCCTTGATAATGATGGCTAAGTCTTTATTGCATCAGGTAATCCTGCAGTATATCCTCAGCCAGAATAACTGAAAATCAAGATCACATTTTAACTCTAATATGATGCACATGCACAGATCCTTGGTGTATACCCCCATATTTATTCACCTTACACATAAATGGCATTGTGAACAACTTGAGGTATTGTTCATAGGTTTTTGCTGTTGGAGTGACTTTTTGTTTTCCCCACAGGAAAAGATTCCATTTGCAGTGGTAGGAACAGACAGAGAGCACCAAGTGAACGGAAATAAAGTTCTTGGCAGAAAAACAAAGTGGGGTATAATTGAAGGTGAGTGCTAAAGACAACATTGATATTTAACTGCAGTATTTTTCATTATCTATAGGGCAATACGTTTGTTGTAGCTTTGCCGAAAGTAAAACATATTGTACTGTATTCAAATTCTGATATACCCTTTTATTTGTTTTAAGGATTGTGTAATCTTATCAAATGAAATGGCAATTTTGTAGTTGAAATACAACTTAATAACTAAACACCAAAATATATAGTTATTGCAAAAAGAGAGTAATAAAATCAGCTTATTAGAACTTCTGACTTGAAATATTTCATTATTATTTAGCAGAGTGTCTATTACTTTAGTATCAGTATAAAGGTGTCATTACTGATTCGCTAAAGAAAGTAAGTAAATACTTAATTATGCACGTGAAAATTAATTATATTCTGTAGTGGCCGTCTAATGCCAATTGTGCCAGAGCAATTTCTTTACTTCTTATGTGCTCAAGTGATTACTGTCTTAACTTATGGATTGGTTTCAGTTTATTTAATTGAATTCACTTTTCTTAAAAAATGTCCAGGGCTGGTACAGTGGTTGATGCTGCTGCCCTGTGGATTCAGTGTCCCTAGTTCAAGTCTTGAATCTGACTATTGTCATTGTGGGTTTTCCTCCCACATTACAAAATATGTACATTTTTTGATTAATTACCAATTCAAAACTGGCCCTGTGTAAGTTGACCTTGTCCAGGACCATTTCCTGCCTTTTACCTAGTGCTGCTATGATAGGCTTCAGCCTAGCCCCTTGCTAAAAACTGGATTAAGTCGACCAGAAAACATAAATGCTCATAATTTAGTAGGTAGGACCAAACTAAACCCAAAATTTAAAAAGACTCTGAATGTCACTGACATACTTATTTGATGGCTTATACCGTTTTCTCCTATATCCAAGCATGAAATATAAGTTCAGTGGCATTTAGAAAATAAATGTATAAGTTGCCTAGCATAAGATAACTTTGATAAACCCTATTAACTTAGTTCTTGCATATTAAATATTCCAGAAATTGGTGACATACCTCATGCAGATAATCTCAGTTTGGGTCATGGAACCCATGGAGCAGTTAATTAATGAAATTAATTTATGAGTTAGTAGTTTGGAAAGTTAAGAAATGTGAAAAAAGTAACTTGTTGGGATGAACGGGTTACAGCTTTATATACAGTATTCTCTTAAAAGGTGATCACTTGTGAACAGTGAACGGCTATTCAACACTGCCATCTAGAGTTTTGTAATGTCACTACAGTATTATGTTGCTATGTAAGAACACCAGTGAGAAGAATGGTTAGAACTTACTGAGACTGCCAAAGCTACAATATAACCCCGTTGTCATTTTTATTAATAGAATCCCTTATATACTTTATTCTAAATCATTAAACAGAACTACTCTTATCCCTGTCATTTCTTTAATTTTTCAGTTGAGAATGTGGCCCACTGTGAATTTGCCAACCTACGGGATTTGCTGATAAGGTAAGGACTTATTTGGCTTCATAATGTTACTGAGAGTTACAGTGCATCTGGAAAGTATTCCCAGCGCACCACTTTTTCCACATTTTGTTATGTCACAGCCTTATTCCAAAATGGATTAAATTAATTTTTTTCCTCAGAATTCTACACACAACACCCCATAATGACAACATGAAAAAAGTTTACTTGAGGCTTTTGCAGATTTATTAAAAATTAAAAAACTGAGAAATCCCATGTACATAAGTATTCACAGCCTTTGCTCAATACTTTGTCGATGCACCTTTGGCAGCAATTACAGCCTCAAGTCTTGTTGAATATGATGCCACAAGCTTGGCACACCTATCCTTGGCCAGTTTCGCCCATTCCTCTTTGCAGCACCTCTCAAGCTCCATCAGGTTGGATGGGAAGCGTCGGTGCACAGCCATTTTAAGATCTCTCCAGAGATGTTCAATCAGATTCAAGTCTGGGCTCTGGCTGGGCCACTCAAGGACATTCACAGAGTTGTCCTGAAGCCACTCCTTTGATATCTTGGCTGTGTGCTTAGGGTCATTGTCCTGCTGAAAGATGAACCGTCGCCCCAGTCTGAGGTCAAGAGCGCTCTGGAGCAGGTTTTCATCCGGGATGGCTCTGTACATTGCTGCAGTCATCTTTCACTTTATCCTGACTAGTTTCCCAGTCCCTGCTGCTGAAAAACATCCCCACAGCATGGTGCTGCCACCACCATGCTTCACTGTAGGGATGGTATTGGCCTGGTGATGAGCGGTGCCTGGTTTCCTCCAAACGTGACGCCTGGCATTCACACCAAAGAGTTCAATCTTTGTCTCATCAGACCAGAGAATTTTCTTTCTCATGGTCTGAGAGTCCTTCAGGTGCCTTTTGGCAAACTCCAGGCGGGCTGCCATGTGCCTTTTACTAAGGAGTGGCTTCCGTCTGGCCACTCTACCATACAGGCCTGATTGGTGGATTGCTGCAGAGATGGTTGTCCTTCTGGAAGGTTTTCCTCTCTCCACAGAGGACCTCTGGAGCTCTGACAGAGTGACCATCGGGTTCTTGGTCACCTCCCTGACTAAGGCTCTTCTCCCCCGATCGCTCAGTTTAGATGGCCGGCCAGCTCTAGGAAGAGTCCTGGTGGTTTCGAACTTCTTCCACTTACGGATGATGGAGGCCACTGTGCTCATTGGGACCTTCAAAGCAGCAGAAATTTTTCTGTAACCTTCCCCAGATTTGTGCCTTGAGACAATCCTGTCTCGGAGGTCTACAGACAATTCCTTTGACTTCATGCTTGGTTTGTGCTCTGACCTGAACTGTCAACTGTGGGACCTCATATAGACAGGTGTGTGACTTTCCAAATCATGTCCAACCAACTGAATTTACCACAGGTGGACTCCAATGAAGCTGCAGAAACATCTCAAGGATGATCAGGGGAAACAGGATTCACCTGAGCTCAATTTTGAGCTTCATGGCAAAGGCTGTGAATACTTATGTACATGTGCTTTCTCAATTTTTTTATTTTTAATAAATTTGCAAAAACCTCATGTAAACTTTTTTCACGTTGTCATTATGAGGTGTTGTGTGTAGAATTCTGAGGAAAAAAATGAGTTTAATCCATTTTGGAATAAGGCTGTAACATAACAAAATGTGGAGAAAGTGATGTGCTGTGAATACTTTCCGGATGCACTGTACATGTTTTTTTATTGGGATAACAAACCATATTGTCAAAAAGCACACTCTATGAAGGCTTTAGTGATGTAGTTTAAATCATGAAAGCTAATTTTTGTGTAGTACATTTCCCATGTAAACGTTCAGAGTAATGTACGCTATTACTTGTTTTATGAAAGAAATCATTGATAAGAAAGGATTCATTGTACACTAGAAAATTGTAGAAATTGTAGAAATCACATGTTTAAATTCAGATGGGACTTAACTAACAATAAGATATATAACATGTTACAGCATTTTCAGATATCCTTCCAGAAAAAATTTGTGATATGGTAAACCCGAGAAGCTGTGGTCCAGCCTGCATGAAAACTGTCTTGCACATCACAAGACATGTAAATAAGAAATCATTCCAATATATGTAGAAAATAATCATTTATTAGTCTAGAGTTTTCTTACATGTGGGGAATCATTAATTAGCATTGGGTGAAGCCACCATGGCTGAAAATACACACAGCAGTGCTTTCTGGCATGGAGTTATACAGGCTCAGGTATGTAGTGTCCAGTGGCCTATCCTGTGCAACTGATTCATTAAAGAAGCAGTTGTTTGCAAAAACCATGCAGAGGACTGTAGTTGGTGCCCCAGGACAGGTCCAAGGAGAAATAGCTGGTCAGGAGAAGTTAATGACGTTACCCTGGCACTAACAGGAGAGGGAAACTGCATGCAGTCAGGTGTTATTCTGTTGGAAAATGGCCACAGATTGGCTTGCTTTTTAATGTCATAAGATGACTGAATGGATGTTCTTTACGTATCATTTCATGAACAGACAAACTACCTAGAGAGATGCAGAGGACACAGGCTGTTGGAGGGAGCAGAATCCTCACACTAAGATACATTCTGTTTTTGTGATGTGCCACTTGTACTGCTGTCTGTTTTACTTCCATGTGTGAACTGGGTGGTCAGTGGCCATTGGCCTCGATATTAAAAGCCTGATAGGTGAAATGTTGTTGGAACTCAGCAACAGCATCCACTGGTGATCAAGTTGACTCAGTTGGGGGTATTGGTTGGGAACAGAAAAACATCCCTAAATAGTGGAGTGAGAGACAGAGAGAGAGAGAGAAAAAAAGAAAAGTATTAGGGTAGGGAAGGCAACGCTGTGTCAACTGGTCTGAATGGCTGCAACCAGGGTGTGCTGGTTCCCTTCTTTAGGTGGACATGCACTTCACAATGGGTTGCACGATTTGGAGATGGCATGTCATGGCAAGGCTTTTGAGGAAAGTCTTTAGACAAGGGCAGGGAGTCTGTGTTCTTTAAAATAGTTCTGTTTGAGCTCAGAGTTAGGAAGAAGACCCTTCTCGGCTCACTGGCAGGTAGGCAGGCAGGTAGGGTTGGTTGGTGGGTGGACAGATACTTAAGGTACAGAGGAATTGGATGATTATTTGGGACAATTTCGGGAATTGGGAGGGAGCAAGGTATGCAGGCAAACTGTCAATTAGTTAGACAGGACCAAATCACACCCTTTCTCTGCATTTGGCTTTGAGTTCTTCTTCTCTTTTAGCTGCTTAAGTTTGTGAAGTTTTGTGAGAAAATGTTTAATACTGCTGCGGTGGGTTGGCGCCCTGCCTGGGGCTTGTTTCCTGCCTTGCACCCTGTGTTGGCTGGGATTGGCTCCAGCGGACCCCCATGACCCTGTAGTTAGGATATAGCGGGTTGGATAATGGATGGATGGATGTTTAATACTGAGAATATATGTGCTGGTAGGAAATAGGAGTGAGTTCTGTGCTAGCTTTTAAAAATTCATTTCTTGATATTGGCTGTAGGCACTACACAGACAAATGAAGAGCCGGCTCTTACTGTAAAATTCACATGTGGCTGATTAGGAGTTGGGGGTACTTGTTAAAACATTGCATTAAAAAGACTTGTGGCAGATAGCGAGTTCATACCCAGGACCCTTCACACCACATTACCTGACTGATGATGCATTTTGAAAGATTACACATGCAGCAAAACCTTCTGACTTTGTATTGAATTCAAGGAGGACGTTATCAGTCAATTAAGAATATTTATGAAGCACCCTCAGTTTAAAGGAATGGTATTATTTGTGTGGCTGCAGCAGGACTGCTATCTTCATGGCAGCTTGAACAAAATAATTCAGGTTGCTGTAGGAAGCATAAATGATAGGAAAGTTTTCCAGAAGTTAATTCCTTCTTCCAGTATTGCTAGCCTGTAATATGCTGAGCTGCTCATCCATTTCTCTTTGGCCTGTCATGTCATGTCATCTGTCATGTCAATTATTATGTATTATTGTTGAGTGTACAATAGGGGTATCAAAGTCAGATCTTGAAGAGCCACAGTGGCTGTAGGTTTTCATTCCGGCAATTTCCTAATTAGTTGCTATTTTACCTTACTTTTAATTGACTTCATTTTTAAGATTCAGAACACTTCTTTGTTTTTCTGTCTTTTTTTTGTGAGGCAGCAGAAGTTAACTGACAGGCGTCAAACTTGGGTTCCTGAAGGGCCACTTTTTTCACGCCAAACAATTTCTTGATTAGAATCTAATTCTTACTCTTAATGAAATGTTTTATTTAATTCTATGGGATCTTTCTGCTTTCGTTATGCTATACTAGATATTTCCATGTTTTTTTTTCTCTGATAGAGAGTAGTATCAAAATGTTTGATAGAACAGAGCAGATCAATATTCACAGACGCTCACTTTTTTCTATTGAAATATTTCATTGAAATGTATGATGGACACATAGGCACAAGTGTGATCAAGTTACTGTCTCTAGTCATCTGTTGCCAGCAGAAATCAGTTAATAATTTTAAAAAGTGGTTGAAATGAAAAGCTGCAAGACTGCAGTGCTCCGGAGTGTGAGTTTGGCATCCTGGTGTATCCGCATGTAGCAACGTTTAATTTACAACCATGAAAGCAAAGGAGAAAAAAATGAGTCCTGGAGTTTTAAGCCCTAAAAAAGTTACTTTAGGTTGTTTTACTAAAAGAGTTTTTGATGTTAAACTTTGGACATTTAAAGTATTAGAAAATTGTCTGATGTTACACCACTGCTTCTTACCTTGCTGTGAATTTTCAGGTACTTTTCAGTGGGTCATCATTCAGGAGACTCACACAGGGATGTCTACAACAAATACTAAACAGCACTTGGCATTAGCCTGAATGACTTGGCATTATGGTCCCCAGATATCCTAACCCTCTGTCGTCTCTTTTTCACTAGGTCTCACCTACAGGATTTAAAAGATGTCACACACAACATTCATTATGAGTGTTACAGGGTGAGGAGGTTAAACGAAAGCAATATGAACCTGCAAACTGGACTTTCATCTGTGAATGGTGTGATGGGTAAAAATGATAGTGAAAGCAACCTGTAAAAGAGAAGAAAAGCCAACCAGTGGTCTTGACATCAGATAACAATTCTGCCTTCGAAAAGCTTACCCCACTCCCCAGCCATATAGTCTGTTGTACACCTCAGCGGGGCTTTATAACAAGAAAATATACAAAATACAAGGACATGTTAAGCAAAAGGAACCCTCTGAGGAATTGTCCGCAGCCGTTACTTGTTCCTTTTTTCCTTTGCGTGATCTGAAGCGTTTTCGTCTAGCCCTTTTTTTTTTGCCATGAGTAAACTGAAAGGGATTCTCTTTTTTTTTTTTTTTTGTTTTGGGCCCAATTTGGAGGCTTATATGGATGGGGGATGGTGAGGTAAAAATAAAACAAAATGGGGGGGGGGGGGGGGGCTTGCTTCTGCATGGCTGAGCATCAGCTTGTAAAGGTTCACAGCAGACTGCCTGCTAAACACAGTTGTCAAGTAAGGCCCTGCCAGCCCTTCTCCTTTGTGTTGTGTATATATGTGGCGTAAAGACCGCCCTTACAAAACCACACTCTGCCCGCTACTAAAAGCCATGACAGAATTAGGGAGACCTCACCACTGATCAAGTAGAATAGCTGCAAATAAGCGACTTTCTAAATGGGGGGGGGGATTACAGGATTTTAGGAGGCTTTCTACGAGGGTGCAGAAGGTGTCAGCTGTGGATGAGGCTGCCTGAGGGGCTGGAAGAAGGGGGAAGGAAGGCCCCTCTGACTGAACGATGCTCAGGGCCGACTCTTCTCCAGGGACTGAAACAGTATTTTAGAAATGTGCCATAGCAATAAGGATGTAACAAAGCAATAATTTTAGATGCTACCCATTTGCCAAATGCCCTGGTCTGAGGGAACATTAAAAAACACATTTGATTTTTTTTTTTTTTGTCTGCCAGTTTTTCCAAGTATCGCTAATTGCTAACTGAATGTATCAGTTGTCAGTTGTTGTCGTTGCTCTCAGTACCTTCTTGACGCCGTATTCCCATTCGATTGCAGAGCACATATGGAGGCACTCCTGCCAGTGACGAGAAGGGTGCGAGAGACTCCAGGGCCACTGGGCCGCACGTGAGGGCTGTAATGGGAGTTGCCACTGGCCCGGCCTGCATGTGTGCACGTCACTCCTCTGCCTCATTGTTAGGTTAGTTAGTGTTCATCCACATCACTTGGCATCTTTTCAGCTCCGAGCGACAAAAACGCGTTAAACGTTCTGAAGCTGACTGGATGGCAGTGGATTTCAGGAGAGCCCAAGGTCTTTAATTATTGTACAGAATGTTTTCTTCTCTTTGTTTCTTTTGTACTGAACTAACAGCTTAAATGTGACTATTTCTTATTTGTTTGTGTTTTTTAATATTCATATGAAATGGAAAGTGTGATTAAAAGTACCATTCTATACATTGTATTATTAGTTTAACTTCTTTGGCACATATTTGAATAATCGCAGCAATGCAGGTTACCAAGCGTTGGAGTTCACATGGAAGGTAAAGAAAGCGAAAAGTGCGCGTCCGTCCATCAGCTGAACTCCAGAAGGAACGAAACACGGATTTAGTTTATTCGTCTTTTGCTGTGTTTTCAAACACAACTTACAGAGCTGCGCCTGACCACATTGTTGTTAATGCATTTCCTGAATGTTCATTTGAAATGTTAATGTTAATTGTAAATTCTGTTTTTATTGCTTCTGACGGTTTACAGAACCAAATGCACCCTTTGTCTCAAGCAGTAGGACGGTCAAAAGGTAAAAGCCTTGTTTAGGTTCTCAATGTTCAGCCCTCAGTGCCCCCCCCCCCGCGGCCGCAGGTTTTTGTCCCAACTCACTTCTCCTCTTAAACCAAATTAAGTAAGCCGTTATTTCCCAGTTTTTGTCAACCATCTGGAAATTACAAACTGCTTATGCTACATTTTTACTGAAAGAAGCAGACCTTTATATGTGTCCGATGGGGAAGAATTTGTTCTTTTTACTTACGTTTTCTTTAATGCTCTGCTTATTTAAAATTTATTAATAAGCACACAAGTGGGTAACACTGAAGTGGCCGCTCCTTTCAGAGCCATTTGTGCTGCCGGCTGCTCTGCTCAACAGCAGTTGTCGGTTTTCAGAAACAATTAAGAAAGCAAACGCCACCCTGAGAGTGAATTAAAACAAACCAAAAAAGATAAGCATTTAAAGATTCAGAAAACATACAAATATGTCTTAAGTTCCTGTAAGTGTAAATCTGACATTACGCCACTATTGTAATCGCAAAATAAAAGGAGAAAAAAGGGCTCATCTAATTAAACAAGGAGATCCATTAAAAGTAACAAGGACTGACTGCCACAGCACGAAGACTTCAGGGTCGTTCATACTGGTTAAAAGATCAACTTCAGAATTATAAATGGTAGACGTACCTCCTTGATTTTTAGGGTCCTCCAATCCCCCCACCCTTTTAACTAAAAGAATCACATCCCGTTTCGATGTCTTCCTGTCATGGAATATTTTCTCTGTCTGCTGGAAGACTGACCTGCGTATGGACTTTTGACAAATCAATATGTGCTTCATCATCGGGTCCACAGACTTGCAAACCTGCTTCACAATTTCTTCTTGGTGTAAGCCATTTTTGATGCTCTTGCAATATTGCCGAATTCTCTTTAGACCATCTTTTCGGCCACGTATTGAACTTGCTTCCGACGTCTGCAACCACAGGAGACCCAGAGGACTGACCCTGAGAACCAGCGGCTAATCGTCACCAGTATTAACAGAGGAGTCAGACAGCAGTGGTGAACGTCTCAGGCCAGTCTCATCCTGCCACTAACAGTTTAGGCCATCACATGCCGTTTGGAGTAAAGGGGTGGGCTAGCGGAGTAATAAAACACAATTACACAATTTTGACTGGAATGCTTGTTTGAGAATAATAAAATATCCTGAAAAAAAGAACTATCACTAAAATTACTGTAAAATCTAATCCGAAAGAGCACTGGACCCTGCTGGCATCATTGTTGCATCCTGATTGAACACGCCATGGGCATGGGACTGTTAAGCCGATTACCACCTGAGCACAGCTTAGTCTCGAGACAAGAAACTGGACAGGTGTTGCCTTAAAATGTGGCGTTTTTTGTTAAAAGGTTGGGAAGATTGGAGGACCCTTCAGATCTGCTTGTCCTCACACCACAAGATGGCTAACTGAATAGACCGGTGGGCAGAGAAAGGACGCGGGGCCACAAATACTACAAAGAAAAGGAGGCTCTGTTCATACTCCGCTCGGGAGACACCAGCTGCTCCATGCTTGTTGGATTCACGGTGGGCGATGGCGGCATCAGTTACCCACCTCATCCCAGTTTTGTGTGTGTGTGTGTGAAAACATAACATCTGAGAGCTGTGACTCTTCATTGGCCAAACTTGATGTGGTCTCACTCCTGGGTTTAAGATGTATGAAGGAGTCCAATCAAAACAGTAGACAACACAGACAACTCCATTGTTACCCGTGTTTTCTTACCCCCAAACAAATCTGTTGGTAGTTGGCACAGACGGGAGCTTGTCCGAGGTCATACCGTTACTTTTTCAAATTGATTTACTTGATGCTGCACTCCCTTCAGCTCCAGTGGTCCCACATGTACCCAGCAGCCAAATGCTAAGGAATCTGCTGCACAAGGCAAATGCCAAGCGTGGGCATCAAGAGCACTCAACTGGGCTCAGCTTAAAGAGGACAGAATCGGAAATGCAGTACAGGAAGTGAGCACATGCCATGTTCAGAGCTGATCTTCAAGACCACTAGTGGGCTGTAAGCATGCGCCTGGTGGTCTATGAGCGGACCTCATCATCAGTCTTAGAAGAACCCTGAGACCCCAGACAGAAACCTCTTTTACTTCCATGCCACTCTTTCCCCCTCCAATCCTGCATGGCTGTAGCGGTTGCTTCTTCTCTTTTCGAACGTTTCTTCAGACTTGCCGTCTCCTTCACCGTGTGGAACCTTTATTTTTAAGCCCACCTTAAGAGCTGACCACCCATCAACCGCAAACCCATAATTCCAAGTGGATGCTTGTGCGCGATCCTTCTGATGCCATCCTCGGTGCCCTAGCGTGGACCTTTTGGGACTTTGAAAGGTAAAACCCAGCAAGGTCTGAATGGTAGACTTGTAATGCAGACTCTCCTTAGGTAGGCTGAACACCCGCTGGGTCAAATAGGGACAGCATGTCCCACCCAAATGTGACGGAAGACACCAGAGGAGCCTCGGAGACCTGTGGGTAAAACTAACAGAAAAGAGCCAACATGGCCAATCATAGAGCAGCAGTCCGGGGGGAACAGGACGAGTTTGACAATGTGCAGTTTGTGTGGATGTGCTGGGGTCTTTTGTAGACCACTCAACCCCCCGAAAGATGTATGAGCAGAAATACCACAGGCACCTAATGGAGATGAACAGGCCGCCTAACTCCCACTACCTGAATCCATTTGCCATCTCCTCTTCTCGGCACCTTCGGTTGTCACCACAGCGTTTTTCACTAAGACAGTAAAAACAACAACTGGATAAATGACAGCACTGAGCTGACGGTGACCACTAGCTCTAGGTGACCCGCCATGTCTTGGTGTCGCTCGTCAGTCCCAGGCATTTTGAGAGCCACGGGTTTAGACAGCCCCCCCCCAATGACGGCGCCTGTATTTGTGGAGCAGACTCATTAGAATATCATCAGATGTGGGCGACATAGTGGGCAGCAGTGCCACCTCACAGATGGCATGGACCAGTGGTGGCTCCATCACCATCTCTCTGCATTGGTTTTCTTCAGGTCCTCCACCTTCCTCCTAAAGTAGAGCCAACTATGGCCACGCGGTGAACTGAAGTCCCATCCAGGGTTGGCTCCTGCTGGTGACAGACACGGGGTCCCCCTGTGACCACCTAATGGAGTCAGTAGGCTGAGAAATGGTTTGATTTGTCGTGTTGCTGATTTTCCTATCAGATTCCAAGCGTTAGTTGCCTTCCAGTGTTGCCCAACGAATGATTAGAGAGGATGGCAGGAGGACCAATCCTGTGCCATGCTGATGTCCTCTCTAGGGTCTTGTTTTAGTTTTCTTTCCAGAATGCCACCACAGTACTGCACCTCATGTTGAAGATTTGTGACATATTTGGTCAAATAAACAAGAGTCGGATGTTGTTCTTAGCGACGCCCTCTTTATAATTCGTTACTTTTTATGATAAGCGACTGTGTAACATTTTAAGTTACTTTTGTAATCAATGAGTAAAGAAACAGTCACATTTCTCAACACTGGCATCTCTATTTATGCCACACTACCTGAACGGACATCATGGAAACACACAGCGAGTGCCCCCCCAAATCGCTAAGAGGTCTGCGACTGCCAACTCACTGGAAAAGTCATGTGATGTGACACTAGGCAGGTGACCAGTTACAAGACACCATCTGCCATTGCCACAAATCAATAGGGCAGTCCAGTGCCAAGACATCCTCTACTGCGGCTGGCACCCATCACGTGAATCTGCTAGCCTTGGCACTTCCAGGACTTGACAGGGCTCATAAGTCAGAAGGCATTGGCTGCCAGTCCTGAGATATCCAGCAGCCGCACCACCTGCGCTAAAGAACAGCTCACCTACCTGAAACTAGGCATGTGGGGGGCCGGCCAGGACTTGGATGGGGAGACCCCTAGGAAAAGCTGAAAGAAGAGGCATTGGTGAGGCCAGCAGGGGGCATCAGAGTCAGACGAGACATAAACCCGACATCCTGACTTTAGGTGGTCACAAAAGATTCCAGGGCACCCCTTCGTAATGAGCAGGGGGGTATCCTGATGTCCTGGCTAAACTGCCCACCACGGCCTCTCATACTAGCCATCTCTCTCACTTCACTTCACCACCTAAAGAGCTCATGTGTGGCACAAAAACGGCTACCGTCACCTCATCTAGGTGGGTGCTGCACATTACGGGGTGGTTGAAGTGCTTTGAGTAGAGAGAAAGGCGCTATAAAAACGTAAAGAATGATCATTTAGCGAGTGCCATTTTGTCCTGACGGCGGGTGAGGACACAGCGGTTTGTTACTGCTGGACTGGTGGCCATGCAGCTCCGTGACGAGGGTCTCTGGCCATCGGTGTTGTGCTTACCCCCATTTTTTTGAAACCCATCTGCATGCCCAACCTCCCTGGAAAGGGGGTCTGTTCTCTGAATTGCCCACCCCAAGATATCTTCTATTTGTTTTTTTTACTTTCTCGTCCCTGGGGGAGGCCTGTTCAAGCCCCCTGAGGCAGTCCTGCTTTGATGGTTGGGCCATACAAGAAATCAATTGATGTTCACGCCGGTGGCAACGGTACAAAGTATTTCACAGCTCAGAGGTTCACATCCCGGGTCCGACCTGCCTGTGTGGAGTCTGCGTGTTCTCACCGGATGTCTGAAGCCCCCCCACAGTCTAAAGACATGCAGGTGAGGTGGGTTGGTGACCCTAAATTGGCCCGTGAGTGAGTGAGTGCCCTGTGATGGACTGGTGCCCCGTCCAGGGATTGTTCTTTTAAAACTGAATGGAAATTCTGCTGACAAAAGACCTGTGGCTGACTGGCACCCTCTGCAGGGTCTTACCCTGCCTTACGCCCTATGCTGGCTGGGATGGGCTCCAGCAGACCCCCCTGTTCAGGACTAGGCAGGTTACCAAATGACTGACAAAAAAACAATAAGCAGTGATTCGACGGACTACCTTCAGAATTAAGATTTGTCACCTTCAAACCCCCCAAATGCCTGTAAGAGTACACCCTCAAAATTCACATATAATATTTAAAACTACGTAATTCACAACAACCCCAGCACCGAGGCTACGTTTTCAGAAGTAGGTGACTCAGGAGGGCGTTTTTCAAAAGTCTCCATAGTCGAGGGTACTGCCCCCCATTTTTAAAATGAAGACGCACCCGCCGTCACCTCGTGTTTAGCACCAAGATGGCCGCCGCAATTTTTTTTTTTTTGAGAGGAGAAATGAAGAAGAGAACTGAAGGCGGCGTGAAGAAGTTCACTCCTATGCTTGGTCGTGATTGGCTGAGAAGCTCGTGTTCACAAAGGTCCACTTTGGCAGCAGAAGATCCACAGGCACGTTTGCTGAGGCACACAGCATGGCGAGAG
The DNA here is from genome assembly GCF_900747795.2 of Erpetoichthys calabaricus. Classification (NCBI taxonomy): domain Eukaryota; kingdom Metazoa; phylum Chordata; class Cladistia; order Polypteriformes; family Polypteridae; genus Erpetoichthys; species Erpetoichthys calabaricus. The sequence continues at coordinate 148,934,356 of NC_041404.2, read as the reverse complement.
GACCCAGTCTGGCTCGTTAGAAATCTACTGCATGATTGGATGATTTTTTTTTCTTTTTTTTTTTTAAACCCCACCCACCTCACAAGTTCTGTGAAGCCATTTCAGGCGGCTGAGATCGGCTCATGGCTGCAAACAACAGAAGATGGCCTCCACAGACGGGCCACAACTGTGCACTTGGCGGAACACAATGGTAAATATCGCCCCTGCCAGCACATTGGTAAATATCGGTAAAGCCCCGAACACCAGTAAATACTGGCCCCCCCAATTCACCAGTAAATATCAGGACCCCAATACACTGGTAAATATCGGGCCCCCCCCCTCAACACACCAGTAAATATTGGGCCCCCCCCCATTCAACACACTGATAAATATCGGGCCCCCCAATACACCAGTAAATATTGGGCCGCCCTGAACACCAGTAAATATTGCCCCCCCCCAATTCACTGGTGAATATCGGGCCCCCCCTCAACACACTGGTAAATATTGGGGGCCCCCCCCTCAACACACTGGTAAATATTGGGCCCCCCTCAACACACCAATTAATATCAGGCCCCCCCCATCCAACACACTGATAAATATCGGGCCCTCCCCCAATACACCAGTAAATATTGCCCCCCCCCCATAATTCACTTGTAAATATCGGGACCCCCAATACACTGGTAAATATTGGGGGCCCCCCTCAACACACTGGTAAATATTGGGCCCCCCTCAACACACCAATTAATATCAGGCTCCCCCCCCACCCAACACACTGATAAATATCGGGCCCTCCCCCAATACACCAGTAAATATTGGGCCGCCCCGAACACCAGTAAATATTGGCCCCCCCAATACACTGGTAAATATCGGGGCCCCCCCCAATACCACCGGTAAATATCGGGCCCCCCCCAATACCACCGGTAAATATCGGGCCCCCCAATACACCAGTAAATAATGGCTCCCCAATACACTGGTACTCCCTAAGTCCTACACTGTTAACAGTATCAGCAGAACACTGTCACCTGAGCGGACTCAAACCCACCATCATAGAAAGAAAAATAAATACGCAAATAAATAAATAAATAAATAAATAAATAGCATGAATTGCTTGAGCAGTGCAGCGACTAAGGTAGCCCACCTAACGTAAGCAGAAATGGCACCGTGAAGCGTCAATTAATTCTGACCTCTTTGGACAAAACAATAAGCAGTGCCACCAGGACGCACTCTTCAATCGGTTTAAAGCTCCATTGACAGGTCAGGAAGAGTGGGAGGAGGTTTGTTTGTTTTGTTTTTCTTTGTTTTGTTTTTCTTTGTTTTGTGTTTCTTTGTTATAAAAGAGCCACTCCACAAGGACTCAGGACATGTTCAGCAGTGTTTTTTTTTTTTTATCAGTCATGAAAGTGAAGTACAGCAACTGGTGTTGTGACAAGTCCAGACCCACAATAACACAACCTGGCTAAGCTCAAAGAAATGGAGAGGAATAGAAAACAAAAAAGGCCCAAGTCAACAAGGTCAGAGAGTCTTTTCCACTCCCCCCCTAAAAAAAAAAAAAAAAAAAGAAGTGAGAGGGTCTCCTAACTGAACCCTCCATGCCGGATAAACTCTCTACTGAAAAGGCTCCCATGGTGGTGGGGGGGGGCACACTAAAGCTCAATGTCCTCCTTGGTCCAGTCCTAGTCTGACACTTCGGTTGAGATGATGAACCCATAACACCCCCCCCCCCCCCCAAAAAAAAAGCAGAGGATGTCCACTCCTGCCTCACTTCCATGGATGTATACGCGGTTTCTTTTGAGAAGCTGGAAACGCTCCGATGCTCATCGCGAGATTTCAAATTTGAGAACAGAATTTTAAAAAATTATGCAATTAAATAAATAAATAAATAATAGTAATAAAATTTAAAAAACAAACAAAAAAAAAAAAGCAAGAAAGCGTGCAGCTCCCACCAAGTCAGTAGTCTTTTTTTTTTTTTTTTTCACCCTCCTGTGTTGTTTGTTTTTCTTCGTTTTTTAAGACGAGACACCAAAATCCAATCTCAGGATGGTATGGAAGCTTCAAGTCACTGGATGGACAGATGGTGGATGGCATTTACAAAGTGCTGCTCCCACCACAGGGGCTGAGGCCTCGCTACGCCTCGTCCCACCTTGACTCCTCTTCCCCGTCGAGACACTTTGTGGTACAATGGACGCAAGATGACTGGAGAAACCTGTACACGCACCCTTTGTCAAAACACAGAACGATGTCACATCAAAGCTGGAGTTCTGGAGTTCGATTATTATCCTTATCATTATTAATTATTATTATTATTATTATTACACGTTTAGATTTTTGTAGATATCCCACTCTGCCACCGTCTCTCCGTCCTAATTTTAAATGCAGGTGCTCTCTTTGCTCTCTCCCTTTTTTTTTTTTTTAAATTATCCCCCATCTCTCCAAGTTCTGAATGAAGATGACTGTTCAGCCCTCGGGTTTAAAGAAGAGGAGGAAGGTTTGGCTGTTTGTGGCCAACTGCTCCACAACTTCCTCTTGTTACTCGATGACCATGCACATGGGAAGGTGCTGCGAAAAGTACTTGAAAAGTTCTGGGGTGGCCCCGGGGCAGTTGGTCAATTCGAGCTCTTCGAGGTCTTGCAGCTGAATGAGGCCCGACAGGCCTGTGGTGGTCAGCAGGGGACAACCTGGCGCAAAGACACAAAGGGGAGAAGGGTTACGCGTTTCGATCACAGAACTTTACTCTTCATTAGAACGCTGGGACAATCAGGGAGGAGAAACGGGCCTCACGCAACCCAACGGAGCGGGTCGGCTCCACGCTCCCGCTTGAACCCGTGACTGGGATGAGCTGAGCTGAGCAGGGGGGGTTTGGGGCAAACCATACCAAGCAAGGCGGATGGTCAAACAATCTTCAGTGCTTTTATTAAAAAACAAACAAATAAAATGGTGTCCACAAAGTGCAGTGTTCAGAATGTCCCATAAATAAATAAATAAATCCATAAAAGCAAAGTGCGAGTAGAGGATAAAATGCAAATAAATTAGAATGAGGTTAAAACTCGGGCAGGAAACCAACTTTAAAAGCACAAGCCCTGGCACAGTCTACCAAAATAGGTGTCTCCTTGGCTTAACCCAGAGAGGGTCCTGAATGGCAGTTCAAACCCCTTCATCGCTGCCCCTAGGCTTGGACCCCTGTAGCCGCCTCTGGCTCCCAAAAAGGCACCCCACCGAGCCTCCGACTCCCACTGCCAGGCTTGTGTACCCTCTGCTCCATGGCACCCACCCGCAGAACGCCTCTCTCTCATTGCTGTCACTCCTCCCAGGCCGCTCGTCGGCCCCCCCGGGTTGCCGTCCGCCTACCCTGCCTTTCATCCCCTCACTTGCACCTGATCTCTCCCTCCATCTTTTAGCCTCCTTCCACTTCCCTTTTCATTCTCTCCCTTGCTCTTCCCTTTTTAGAACAGGGACGTGGCACTGCAGTGGCAATCGGCAGCTCCCGGTGCCAATCAGGGTCGCGGGCGATCCTGCACCTGTGCACTAAGTCCACAGTCGTCCGCTCCCACATCACGCACAGAAACCGCTCTCGCCACGCTACCACGCTCCCCCACACAAAGTTATTTATTTAGTTGATGCCAATCAGCTGCAGACCTCACGTTACCGCACTTCCACTCGGCTTATTTCTCTCAAGTTTTAAAAGTCCCTAAAGTCCTACTGTCCACCACACTACCGAGGGATGTTCAAAAGGTTTCCACACTTTTATATTTTCGTTGGAAATGGTGAAGGCGGGAGGAGTAGTAATTGGGCATTAAAAAGCTGGTATGACGCTGGGAAAATGGCATTGCAAACGAAGGTGACAATGTAGACAAGTGACGCGACTTGTTTTTGAAATTCTTAATAAATTAAGTGTGGAAACTTTTTGATCGCTCCTCGCACTTGCTAACTTATTCCAAGTGTCGATGGTTTTCTGTGTAAATTCTAACCCCAAATGTCGGTAACATCTTCTGTGCCCATGCCCACCTCTGGACTCGGTCACTCTGGACCAATTTCAATCTCGCAGAGCCAGACGTTTGATAATAAATGCAACCATGAGGGAACTTTGCATAAAAGTGGGAGGGAACAATTAGACCGCTCATTTCTAAGCCAATCAAACGCTTCATGAAGGTGGAGCTAAAAGTAGGGGCGGTGACTTTGAACTGCCAAGAACAGAAGGTGTCATCCGACAGACAGCAAGCTTTTGATTATGATGAACGACCTACAGGCGAAGAGGCTCCTAAAAAGACCCCTCCTAAACATAAACGTGTGTCACGTGTGCAGAGAGCACAATTGCACGTGTGACATCAAATCCTATTTTCAAAGACATCAATAAACATGTGGCAAAAGTGAATGATACGTTGTGGCAGGTGATGTGTGTGCTCTCTGCTGTCTGCAATTACGATGACAGTGTCGGAGTCAACGTACGGTTGAAAGAATTGGCAGCTATGTTGGGGGAAATGCAAAATATACATTTGAAGCAAACGGTGTGTCACACCCCACTGAAAGGAGGTGAAAAGGACAAAGAGTCACATGAGATGCAGATTTCAGTGCTCAAAACACCCAAAGCAGTAAATGTGCCCAATGACACTGGAACCACAGATCGGGCCGACCATCTGACTGCACACCTAAACGAATAACTAAAGGAAGTTAACATCACTGTCTGAGCGGACATTCGAAACACGCCTCGCCAGAATGTAGCCGCAGCGTTTTAACACGTTGTGTATGCGGAGACCACAGTTCTTGCGTATCTAAACTCGACTTGCTGCTGTTATGCCATAGAGCAGGGGTGTCGAACTCCGGACCTGGAGGGCCACAGTGGCTGCAGGTTTTCATTCTGATCCTTTTCCTAATCAGTGACCAGTTTTCACTGCTAATTAAGTTTTGTTTCCGTCATTTTATTAGCCCTGTTTTTAAGGATTCAGTGCTCTGAATTGATTCCTTTCTTCATTAAATGAAAGCCAAACAGAAATGAGACGTGAAACAAGCCAACAGATGACCAGCTAAATTGGGTCTTCAAACTCCAACCAATTTCACTCCAACTAATCTCTTAATGAGAAGCCGATTCTTGCTGCTAATTAATTCCGTTATTTAATTCCATGGCTTGTTGCTGCTCTCATTCTGCCACAGCAGACATTTCCAAAAACTGTTGATTTTTCTGTTTTTTTCTAAGAACATCAATGTCAAGATGTTTGGTGACCTGAGAGATCAACCTTACTGACCTTCACCTTTCTTTATTTTCAGATATTGTGTGATGGGCATGTGGTGGCTCATTTCGTGTCTCATTAATTGTTTGGCTGCTAGTTAAGGCTAACTAAGGGCCTGTGTCAAGTTAATTAAAATTAAGGCAAAAGAAGTTAATTGGCAGCCAAAACTGGTGACTAATTAAGAAGATGGTGTGGCACCCGGACGGGGCTCATGCCCGGCCGGGATGCCCAGGAGGACCGGAGGAGGGCTTGTGCCTCCTCCAGACCACGAGGGGGCGACTGCCCTGGTTACTTTGGGGGCCATGGGTACAGGGCTTAGAAGCTCAATCCTGTAGGGGCCCGTGGTCACCGCCAGGGGGCGTCCCCGTGCCTGATGGACCCTGGACCCCAGCACTTCCGCCACACCAGGAATTGCTGGGGGGAAGAAGAGAGGGAACACCCGGAGTGCTTCCGGGGAGACAGCCGGCACTTCCGCTACACTGGGGCGTGTCGGGTGGAAGATTGCCGGTGCATACCTGGAGCACATCCGGGTAGGGATAAAAGGGGCCACCTCCCTTCATTTGAGGCTGGAGTCGGGTGGAAGAGGATGAGGTCTGGAAGGAGAGAGAAGGAGGCGGTCTGAAGGAAAGGCGTTGTGGTATTGGCCTGGACTTTGGGGGAGTCTGTGGGTTGTGTGGCCCAAAAACTTTGTAAATAGTGTAAATAAACGTGTGTTAGGTGACAAAACGATGTCTGTCTGTCTGTCTGTGTCCGGGCTGTTCCCCACAATGGTTAGAATGAAAATCTGCCACCACTATGACCCTCCAGGACCGGAGTTCAACACCCGTGCCATAGAGTGATCGAAATGTTAAAATGACAGAAAGATATCGGAGCAGACCGAGGCACTTCTCAAATGCATGGGGCCAAGTAGCTACAGTGGTAGAAATGAATACAAAGCAACATAGAAATTAATCAACAAGTTTCAATGAGCTCTGGAATTGATAACCGCAATCCTACCTTTATATTTTCTCTCATTTCAAGTCTTGTGTTCAATTTCTTTTTTCTCTCCATCCTTCCATAGTTATTTTATGTCTTCTTCTAACACACGAGGGAGAAACAGAACAGTGCAATCCCAAACATTTAAAGGGCACGGAGAGGAGGAGGAAACTGGGGGCGGGTTTTAAGGAAGGCACCCTGTGGGCGGAGCCTCTTCAGCATCAGATTTCACTGGGATCTTTTTTAGTGAGTAGACACCCAGATCTGTAAAAGAGAATCACGTCTGGCCCCAATTTAGTTATACCTGGGGGGGCTGGACAGCAGCGCGGTTGTCGGGAGTGCTGCCTTTCTGCGTCAGGTGGCACCCTGTGTGAGTTTTGCATAGTAGGATGTAGGGCTGCACGATTCATCTTTTTTTTCTCATGATAACGATATTTATGACCCACGATCAGTTAATAAATATCGTCGCGATTTTACAGTATAAAGACCAAACTGTTTTTTATGGGCCGAGTTTACGGATTGGACTGCGTCACTATGACGTTACTGCGTCTTGATTGCAAGCGCTTTCTGAAGCAGTAGAAGTCAATAGCAGCAATAACAGTCAGTCAGAATAAACATATGATGGCTGAGCAACGTGCAGAAGTGCGATCGTTAGTTCCAAAAAAGGGGTCATACTCAGTTGTCTGGAACTATTTCGATTTCAAGGAATGTGATGTTGATCAGGTACAAGTCTTGTGCAAACTTTGCTTCTGTTCCGTCCAAACATCCCAAGGTAACACAAACCACAAAGTACTCTATCAAGAATTTCAACGACTGAAGGCACAAACAGCAACAACAAAAAATTACCAGCCATCCACAACACAGACAACAATATCTGGGACATTGTTCAATGCAATACCATATCTGCCTAGCTCGCAAAGACACCGGGAAATAACAGAGGCGATCGCGTACCATATAGCCAAGGATGTGTGTCCAATAACCACCGTGAGCAGTGAGGGGTTTAACAAAATGATCGCAACACTTGATAAAAGATATAGCATTCCCTCACGCAACCATTTTTCCAATGTTGCGCTGCCCTCGCTGTATGCGAAATGCCGAAAAGAAATAGAAAGAGAAATTCTCAGGCTCAGCCTTGAATATTTTGCTGCCACGACCAACTTATGGTCAAGCAGAACTGCGGAACCGTAATTGAGCTTGACAGTTCATTTTATTGACAGCGAGTTTGAGATGAAAATCAAGCTTTTGCAAACTTCATTTTTCCCACAAGACCATACAGCGGAGTTTATTGCAGTGGGCCTCAAAGAAGCGATGTCCGCTTGGGGCTTGGTGGAAGAAAGACTTGTGTGCATCACAACGGACAACGCAGTTAATATGATTAGGGCAGCATCTGTGAATAACTGGCCGAGGCTACACTGCTTTGGACACAGATTAGGAATAATCGTCATTATTAATCGTGATAAAAATTTTGAGCAAAATAATCGTGATGATCATTTTTTCTGTTATCGTGCAGCCCTAGTAGGATGATTGGCAGCTTTAAATTTGGTGCATGTATTGACAGGCATGTACACGAAAACTCCACCTTCATTCTTGTATGTATTTAACTTGGTTTGTATGCTGTCTTAGATAAAGGTGACTGATAAATAAATAAACAAACAAACAAACTGGAATGGGCTTGAACATTGTGCGCTCGATCTTGAATACAATATTTCAGATGTGGTAGGCAGAGAACCTCAATGATGCTTAGCAGATTCAGGAAATACAAGTAGACGCATAGAAACGTAACAAGTGGCTCTGTGGTGAAATGAACCAATTTTGAGGTTTATGTGAAGCGGAGGCCTGTGTGTACCTAAACACTCTCCTTGAAAATGATCTGGCTGCAGAACGTTAACACTGATGGAGTGGTGGCTCAGAGGCTAAGGATCTGTGCTGGTATCCAGAAGGTTGCTGGTTTGAATCCCCATCACTGCCAATAAGAGATCCTACTCTGCTGGGTCCTTGTGCAAGACCCTTAACCCTTAATTCCTCCAGGGGCACTGTACAATGGCTGACCCTGCGCTCTGACCCCAAGGGATATGCGAAAATAAACAAATTCCTAATACAAGAAATTGTATAAGGCGAAATAAAAGAACAAACGAACTGCCAGCGAGGAGGCCACTAATCCCCGGATACCTGGAAGATCATCCCATATATCGCATTCAGAATGGTTGGACGAGCGACACATTTTTCCTCTTTGTATAAGTATGCAGATACCTTTAAAATATCCAAAAGATATCCAAGGGCAAAAATACCTTAAAATGTGCACCCTATAAAGAATGGCACTGCCGTTTAATGGAAGGCACAGCAGTGCAATTCCAGAAATATGAGTGAGCAATAAGGCTCAGGCACCGTCTTCGGCTAACCAGGATAATAAAAAGTCATAGAAAGGAGGAACTGGGATGCCTATTGGCTGCCAACTAATACACTGAGGATCACGTGGATTAGTAATCTCAAGAAATGCATCTCCTAATGAAACATTTCTCAGTTTATCGTATTGCAACCCCCAAAATAATAAAATAGATAAAATAAAATTAAAAAAAAAAATTACCAGCCAAGGACAAAAGGTGCAGACTTCTCATCCCAAACAGATGTTGTAAACCAAAGTCTTGTATCTTTAAAGAAAGACAAGCATAGGTGTTACTTAGCAATAATTAAAATGGCATTTTCTGATTTTCTACTCATATTACCTTTTGACATTAGCATTATATATTATGTTTCACATGACACTGATTCGGCTGTTTTGAGAGACTAGCTGTCCATAGCTAACTAGATCAGTGGACAGACTGTGTGTCACCCACCTAAGTAATCAATGTAGACCTCACAGTGCACCATCTACTGGAATGTAGTCTGTAATGCATATAGTAAAAAAAAATTTTAAAAAGTAAAAGTAAAAAAAATACATTGCATTTGCCATCCTAACAGATGACGCATCGGTAATAAAATGCATTGCATTTGTCATTCCAACAGATGGCACATCACAAAAATTTGTGGTAATAAAATGCATTGCATTTGCCTTTCCAACAGATGGCACATCACAAACATTTCTAGTAATAAAATAGATTGAATTTGTTATGAAATCAGATGGCACATCTATTATTATATGCCACTTGGTATGGGATTCACAAAAGCAGTCCTAATGTTTGTGATGCGCCATTTGTTGGTTAACAGAGACTTTGCAGCTGAATGGACACACAGATACACAGACACTTGTCCTTTCATTAAGGTGAATGTCATATCATTTTCTAACCTGCTTAATCCAGATCACAAGGTGCAAGGCAGGAACAAACCCTGGATATGATGCCAGTGCATCGAAGGGCAACAGACACACACACACACACACACACACACACACATATCAGACACACACTAGGGATCACCAGTTCCACTGACCTGCATGTCTTTAGACTGTGGGAGGAAACAGGAACACCCAAAGGAAACCCACACAGACATGGGGAGAACATGCAAACTCCAAGCAGGGAGGACCCGGGACACAAACCTTGGTCTCCTTATTGAGATATGCACAATAAAAACCCACTAACACAAATATTATAAGGAAAGTGGCTTATTTATATAAAAAGATTAAGCAGCTTTGTATACATTTAAATAAAGGGCCCCATAGTAGAAACAGCATTGTTTAGGATGCATTTGAAAATGACATGTGAGCATTGTATCAATATTTTATACTTAAGAACAAGCATATGTATCAAATGAAAATACAAAATCTATAAAAGCCATTTGTCAGTTTCATGTTGTTTATTCATACTAGCAAATGTCATTTTTTATTTCCCACATAAGAAACGCACAAGTTCCTCAAGCTTGTTCCCACTGCACCTGTAGTTTAGCCCTGATCTTTATTTATGCTCACCTCAAATGCTTCATTGAACTGGGAGTTATGGTCTTTAAAAAACTGAATGGAAATTCTGATGATTCAATACCTGTGATGGACTGGCACCCTCTGCAGGGTCTGTCCCTACCTTACGCCCTATGCTGGCTGAGATGGGCTCCAGCACCCACAAACCCCCCAAAATGGGCTTTCTGAACGTCTGGGGGCCACAAGATCATAGGGGCCAAAGATGTTTTTGATGCCTATGTATGTTTCTGTTTTGCTATCAAAACAGGAGCCCCCAGTGCACAATTTTGCCTGGGGGCCTATGATGCAGTTAAGACAGCCTTGCAAGTGACCCTGGCCTGGATTAAGTGGGCTCAAAAATAGCATAGCATGATACAATACATTTTATCCAGCAGCTTTTCCATTTGTTAGTCATTACGGAGATTCTAATTACCCATCATACACTAATAAAAAGTAGTAGAGAATTTAAATTTTGAAGACATAAAATAATCGTATGTGTATGAAGCCTGTAACTTCCACAGAGTTAAACATTTCTGTACGACAGTGAGCAGCCTAGTGCCATCTATTTCAAGATCAATACATTTATAGCACTTTTCAAACCCTGGGAATGTTTTGAAGATCGGGTTACACTGATGCTCTGCATTAATGCTTCTTCTCCTTTATATTGATTAATATCACAGTAAGCATAACAGATTGCAACAATATAAATGTAAAAAAAACATGAGATCAAACAGTTTGGCGTTATTTCTCAGATGAAAAAAAAATTATTTTCATTTGTATATATTAAAAATTGTTTTTATAAGATTGACAACTAATCATGAATGAAGCAAGTGTTTCATGTGTTCACTATTTATGTTTATTGAAGGATAAGTTTGGCGTTTTTCAAGTTTGAAGTCATTTCCACACAAACATGGTGTACATGAATTCGCCACACGGAATTCTGTTCCATAGTTAAGTGCTTTCTAGAAAGTACTGTATATAAAAAAAAATACCTTGTCGGCTGTGGTGCTTTACATTAGATGGCACAGGGCAAGGAGGAAAAGCTTAAAAATGTACCAATTATGTCCATTTTTCAAGCCAAAACAGTTATCGAGTATTGATCCGTGCCTACTTGTTACACCCTAATAAACAACTTTCAAACGTATTGCAATGCTCTGTTTGTAGACGTTTATAATGTCGGGTGCCTGCTTCTGTTTTCCGATGCTGTTTGAGACAATAAAAGGGATGGAGTAAAACTCATTTTCTCTCATACTCCTGATTCTATTTTTTTCATGTTAAGGATACGTTTTCTATTCACGTGAGCAAATTCTCACGTAAATTCGGAAGCAAATCAAAACAAGAGCTGCCACGTGGCACAAACAGTTTACTGTGATTCAGTGTGAAGACTGAGTGCTAAGCTACGGCTCGCGGCTGGTCTTCTTTTAAATTGCTGAATCTCATAATATTGGTGTACTCGCAAGACGCAGAACAAAACACAGCTGCCTTGGCTTGAGAAATGGACATATCTGGTAGGGATTTAAGCTTTTCCTCCATCTCCCATAGCTTCCATTGTAAAGTGCTAGTGTGGGCATGAGATTTTTTCATTTATAGAAAACAATTAACTTTAAAACACAATTTCTCATGGTAAATGTGCATATATCATATTCATGAAGAAATAACTTTGACTTGAAAAATAAGGAACTTATTCTTTCTTCTTCTTTCGGCTGCTCCCATCAGTGGATCATTCGTCTTTATCTATCCATGTCTTTCACATCTTCTTCTGCCACAACCGATTGCCTTCATGTCCTCCCTTCCCACATCCCTAAACCTGCTCTTTGGCATTTCTCTTTTCTGCTTGCCTGGCACATGCCCAGACTATCTCCATCGAGCATCTCTCACTTGGTCACCAGATTGTGTTGTTCCTCTAATATCTTCATTCCTAATCACGTCTGCCCTCGGCCACTTAAGCTCTGCCTCATGTCGAACATCGGGGCAGGAATTCCCGTCCTGCTTCCGATCCCGCAGAATTTGAATCAGAGGGGAGTGGCGTTGCTATAACTGTGGCCGCTGTAGTCACGGCCAGCGGTGTTGTCCAGAGAGGGCGTCCTAAGTACAGGGACATCGGAGCAACACCCCCAGACCTGCTACTTGTGTTTCTACAGGGCAGAGCTGTAGAACGGAGGACACAGACTCCCCATCCTGGATAAGACCAGTCTTCGCGGGACGAGCCGCTGTGTCCCACGGGGTTCAGCTGATAGAGGGGCACTGTGGCGGACGGCTGGGGTCCATGTCCGGTCGGGATGCCCCTTCACTGTATATTCAGGGGGAAAAGCCCGGGAGGGTGCAATACCTCCCCCTGGACGCTAGATGGCCGCCCTCCTGGGTTGGAGCGGTGCCTCGGTTTCCCGCAGGGTTCCAGGGGAATTGGAGTTGGGTGCAGCCCTGTTGGGTCTCATAGGCACCACCAGGGGGTGCTGTAACTAGGACTCCTGAGCCCGTATGGGCAGCGTATTCGTCACACCCAGAAGTGCAGCCGGAACTCGACGATCAAGCACCTGAAGCACTTCCGGGTGGACTATAAAAGGAGCCAGCGACCACCACTCATTGGCCAGAGTCGGGTGGAGGAGGACGAGGTTGCCGAAGGAGAGTGCTTTACGTTGTGTGGTGGTATTTTTGGGACTGTGTTGTGCCTGCAAAACACGGGGAAGATGTGCGCCCACAGGCAAAGAAAAAAAAAGTTTATTTACTTTAGCCGTGCCTCCCGTGTCTATCTGTGTCGGGTCAGGCGCCTATATAGCGCCTTGTTACACAGCATTAATGCAGAATATGGGTGTAAGATTTAGATTTAGACAGATTTAAAAACAACTTCAGTTTGCTAGATGAATAAATCATATATACAACTTTTCAGAGAGGCCCATCTGAACTTGTTCCATCTTAATATACAATTTTCAGCCATATTGTACAGTAATGTTGTTTGTAGATGTTCATCATTGGCAATGTCAGGTGCCTACTTGTGTTCAAACACACATAAACCCACGATTGTGTTAGTCGTATAAATCTTCAGATAACGCCTCATGTTACTCTAACGCTTTAACAGTTCCTTCATAAATATAACATTGAATACTTCCTATAAGGTACACAGAGTGTACACAGTAACAGCGGATATACTGCCACACTGTTGGAGTGTACATGAGAAATACCAAAGAGAATGTAGGAGAAGCCAAAAAAAAATGTATGGAAGCATTACATTAGATCAGGGGTTTTCAAACTCGGTCCTGGGGACCCCCTGTGGCTGCAGGTTTTGGCTACAGCCAGATTCATAATCAATGCCAACAATTGATAACACTCATCTCTTTTAATTAGCTGGGATTTTTTTTCCCTCTTCTCTTATTCTATATTCAGAAAAGCTCCGCAGCATGATTTTTACATTTATAAGACATTTAGAAATATTTCTGCTTTTGCTATAGATTTAACTCTCTTTTGTTGTTTTGGTTATATTGTGCCCTTTCTCTGCCCAGTTTGCTCCCTTTGTTGTACCTTAATAATGACAATTAAAAAATGAGCAGAGCAGACACAAACAACACTGAATCATGAAAGGCTGCAACCACTTTAGCATCAGACCCACTAATTAGTAAATAATGGATTAATTAATCAATTAGAACATCTGGAAAAGTAGAATGAAAATCAAGATATTGTTAAAAAGCCTGCGGTGGGTTGGCACCCTGCCTGGGATTGGTTCCTGCCTTGTGCCCTGTGTTGGCTGGGATTGGCTCCAGCAGACCCCCGTGACCCTGTGTTTGGATTCAGCGGGTTGGAAAATGGATGGATGGATGGATATTGTTAAAAAGAATAAAAATACATTATTCCCATGTAACTACTTAGTACATTTTAATAATTTTTTTTTTTTTTCAAAACTTTGTTTTTTACTTTCTATGTTGTTTCCAAAACAAAGAATTTGGGAAATAACAGTTGACTTAATTAGCCCAGGAATCCAATTAAAAACAGGAGCTGGTTAAAACAAAATCCTGCAGCCACAGTGGGTCCCCAGGACCGAGTTTGAAAACCCTGCATTAGATCAAATAAATATACAATGACTATTGTTTCAATCTTCAATCTAACCAACATTAATAACTTTCTTAATAGCCAGCAACCCCTTCAGGGTTGTGCCCGCTTGGCACCAAATGCTGCCAATGTAGGCTCTGTTATACCATGCGTTTATTAAGATGCTTCTTAAGAAATACTAACTACTCATCATTCTGGAGGCTGTTAAACATACCTGACAGCACCACCTCAAGTACAGGTTGCGGAGGGATGACATGGTAGAGAGATACCCAAGTCCTGTATCTGAAATGCGGACACACCTGCAATAGGAAACAAATAAGTAATTCAATTCAATTTAGTTGAGTTCAGCTTATGGTCCTCTTCACCAAGTGTAGGCCCAGAGTGCTAATGTTCAGTGCACAACATTAAATATCAAAGAAATCTCAGACAAGACAGTTATGCTGCTAAGGAGACCATAACCACTAATAAAGAAAAAGTTAACACAAGATTTTTTTTTTTTGACCATTTGCCAGAATATTATAACAGACTGCAGTTAATTCTTCTTTCGGCTGCTCCCGTTAGGGGTTGCCACAGCGGATCATCTTCTTCCATATCTTTCTGTCCTCTCCATCTTGTTCTGTTACACCCATCACCTGCATGTCCTCTCTCACCACATCCATAAACCTTCTCTTAGGCCTTCATCTTTTCCTCTTCCCTGGCAGCTCTATCCTTAGCACCCTTCTCTCAGTATACTCTGCATCTCTCCTCTGCACATGTCCAAACCAACGCAATCTCGCCTCTCTGACTTTGTCTCCCAACCATCCAACTTCAGTTGACCCTCTAATGTCCTCATTTCTAATCCTGTCCATCCTTGTCACACCCAATGCAAATCTTAACATCTTTAACTCTGCTACCTCCAGCTCTGTCTTCTGCTTTCTGTTTAGTGCCACCTTCTCCAGCCCATACTGTATAACATAGCTGGTCTCACTACCGTCCTGTAGACCTTCCCTTTCACTCTTGCTGATATCCGTCTGTCACAAATCACTCCTGACACTCTTCTCCACCCTGCCTGCACTCTCTTTTTCACCTCTCTTCCACAATCCCCATTACAGACCACAGTTAATAAAATATTAAAATCTGTACACATAACCTTTAACATCTATACATTCAGCCATCATTATTATAAGGCATACAATCCCATTCACACTTATCATGTAGGTGTACACTTCTTCACATGTGTTTGTGTTGCTGAAAGAGTTGGTTTCAAAGGCGCTCTATGGATATGTTACCACTCTGTTTACAGCTTCTTAAAGTAAAGCACTGACTGCCGCTAGTCATGAAGGCCTAATTTAAAAAATATGACGATAACCAGACTGAAAACTCTCTTACTGGAACTGCTACAATAAAAGCCTGCACAGATTGTGACCGGGCTGAAACTGAAATCAAATGTCTCCTGGAGCTGTGGAGCATCAGCTGCAGCAACAGAACAAATCATTGCAGTCATTGTGCCACTGTGCCACCCTCCAACGGCCCCAACTTCATCTGCGTATCTTGTATAAACATGTGACACACTATAAATCTTCTAACATCAGCCTACTTTTACTCTAAATAAAAGACATTTCATCTTTGCCATTTTACACTTGCCCTTTTGGCCATGCCATGTACATTTTTTATTGTACTATCTGTTGTAATCTTCACTGTCTATCCTTTTTAAATGTGATGCTCATAGCTGATTTTGGAACTGAGCTCTTCAATTAAGTACAAAAGATAAATTTTGGAGATAAATAGGAAAATCTAGGTCCGTAAGCAGATTTTGAAACTAAATCCCTAAAACTATAGCGCTACACTGTTGCAATTAGCAGGGTTTGAAGCTCAAACATATTTTTGGCGCATGACCAACTGCATGAAAAGTCACCATCACGTGTTCACTAAATTTTACCAAAAGGTGTAATTAGCAGATTTTGGAACTCACATCTTCAATTGTGCGAATATGTATTAATATTCATATACTCTTGAAAATATATTTTTTTAAACACCATGTGTGTGTAATCTTTATGAAGAATGCTATCTATTATATAATAAAAAAAGTAAGGTCTGTGTCTGTGTGTGTGTGTCCAGCCCCACAGAGCAATCTGATTGGTCAGTTTGGCTTTGGTGACCTGACAAAAGAGGATGTGTGAGCGTGAGACGCACAAGGACGAGTAAAGGCAGGTTTTGTGAAGCAGGTTTTAGGGGAATGTGCTCGAGACAGGGAGCACAGATGAAGAGATGTCCACACACAAGCAAATACAGAGGAATGGTGCTAAAGTTACACGCTGGGTAAGAGCAAATATGTTTTTATTTATTCTCTTACCTGTCTTTGACAGATACCATGGTTAATACTGTATATATTAAAACCCTAAAGTGTGTGTGTGTGTGTGTGTGTGTGTATCCTGTCCCTCAAAGCAATATGATTGGTCAATTTGGCTATGGTGATGCCATGTAAAGAGGAAGTAGGATTGGTTGACAAAGGAAGAGGAGAAAATGCATAGAAGGAACACTGAGAGTCATCTTCAAAGACGGCAAGTGTAAAAGCAGACAGGAGGTGAGAAAGGTGCCTCGGTCTAAGATCAGACTTTACAGGAACACCGGTGAAGAGAGGTTCACACACACACACACAAATGGGACTGAAGGTACATGTAGTGCAAGAGAGAGAATCATTTAAAAATATTTGCTATCACCTGTCTAAAGCTAATATAACATATTTGGTATCAGCCACCACTTTTTTATTACAATTAGGTCAGACAGAAAAGTTTTTTTAGTTTTCTACTTTAGAGCCTGATGATAATGATGTTTGTGTTTTACAAATACACTGAAGTATTGAAAACAAAGCAAATACCTGAACAACAAAGATAAAGAAATAACCAGAATACAACAAATGCTTTTTTATAAAAAAAAAAAAATTGAAAAAAAAAAACTGTTTGCTTCATCAGGCCGTGATCTTCAGCTCTCTCTGGATCGGTTCGCAGCTGAGTGTGAAGCGGCTGGGATGGGAATCAGCACCTCCAAATCCGAGACCATGGTCCTCAGCCGGAAAAGGGTGGAGTGCCCTCTCAGGGTTGGGAGCGAGATCCTGCCTCAAGTGGAGGAGTTCAAGTATCTCGGGGTCTTGTTCACGAGTGAGGGAAGAATGGAGCGTGAGATCGACAGGCGGATCGGTGCGGCGTCCTCAGTGATGCGGGCTCTGCATCGATCTGTCGTGGTGAAAAAGGAGCTGAGCCATAAGGCAAAGCTCTCAATTTACCAGTCGATCTATGTTCCTACCCTCACCTATGGTCATGAGCTATGGGTAGTGACCGAAAGAACGAGATCGCGAATACAAGCGGCTGAAATGAGTTTCCTCCGCAGGGTGTCTGGGCTCTCCCTTAAAGATAAGGTGAGAAGCTCAGTCATCCGGGAGGGGCTCAGAGTAGAGCCAATGCTCCTCCGCATCGAGAGGAGTCAGATGAGGTGGCTCGGGCATCTGATCAGGATGCCTCCTGGACGCCTCCCTGGTGAGGTGTTCTGGGCATGTCTAACCGGGAGGAGGCCCCGGGGAAGACCCAGGACACGCTGGAGGGACTATGTCTCCTGGCTGGCCTGGGAACGCCTCGGGATTCTCCCGGAAGAGCTAGAAGAAGTGGCTGGGGAGAGGGAAGTCTGGGCATCTCTGCTCAAGCTGCTGCCCCGCGACCCGACCTCGGATAAGCGGGAGACAATGGATGGATGGATGAAAAAATTGAGGCCAATAAATTGGAGATAGGATTAACACAGTAATATTCCCTTTGATCTTTTAGTATCTCCCTGACCGCATACTGTACACCCCAACACAGGGGGTTCTAAGTATACACCAGTCTAAAGGCATTTTTTCTGTGTTCCTACTCAGGGCATGTTTCGTTACTTTGTTTCAATTCCCAGTTAGTTTGGTTGTGTAAGCTTCCGAGCGAACTAAACATATCAGTGAACGTCTCGTTTGTGTATCATAGACTTCTTTAATTGGGCTAAAACATGATTAACCCAGAAAAAAATATCATGGTGGATATTGAAGCACAGCTGCAGTTTTCATAATTATTAACTGGAAGACCGCTTGAAAATGATGTGCTGCTAAGTTCATCGCTGATGGACACGTTTCAAATAGCCGAGTGTACAACAGAAGACAAACTCTGCTGATTGCCTGTGCTGATGTGCTTCAGTTTTATCACAGTAGATGTCATTTTCATTTCACCGTATGATGTTGTGTATTTACTCTCCAGTAGCCACGATAACTTGACGTAGTTGACCTCAAAACACATGTTGACTATCTTAACTCTTGTACATTAGTTTGTAATGACTGCCATGCCAATGTTAGTGTGTGCTTTGATAGGACACCCCATCTGCACACTTGGTGTATTCATGGTGTTAGATTAGGATGTTTGATCAGCGGTCTCACAGGTACACTGCTGTTCGTCTTTTCCACCTGTGTGTGTGTTCTGATTGACCCAATCACAAGTAAATTTACACCAATTAAAGAATAAAGAAAAAAAAAAACACGGTCAACTGCTGTCCGATTGCGTGTGTGTGAGAGGCTCTGAGGCTGAATCAGGTGCTGCTCTGATTGTGTGAGTTGTTTTATGTGAATTGTGTTATATTTGTACCTGTATGCGTATTTATGTATCATACCTTTTTATTGTTTTTAATACTCCATGTCAATCCTTATTATGCTATGAATGAGACTCCCACAATTACCAACAGTCTACATAAACAAACTGGACTTTCAGGGGAAATTGTACCAGAGTTTGAAACAATTGGTCCAGGCATGAAGACACCTAAAGTTGGCAGCTGTCATCATTTTTACATGTCTTAAAGTTTCTTGATAGTCTTTAAAGTTTACCAACGCTCAGAGTGACTAACCACAGCATGCAGAATGTCACACATAACGCACAGCATTTCACGTAGTTAAATCGGTTCTGTGCCAGATCACATTCAGGCCTCATGTGAACTGCCCCAGGGTTCACTTGGTTTGCATCGACACCTCCCTTTCTAAAGGGTCTCAGTACAGTTGTCTTGATACACACCAGAATGCGAGTGGTATGTTTACATCTCTCTATTATGAAAGAAAATCTTGAGACGAGACTATTGCCAAGAGATTTTTTCAAGTCCCACCCTCCTCTCAACCATTTTCAACCACACCAACGGTCCTCTCACCTCTCATTTGTGTGAATGCTTTTGTCAGACGCAGTTCCTGCGCTCTCAGCTCTTATATAAATTTTTACGTTTTCCTCACTTTAAGTTCCCAATAAAAGAAGACTTATTATGTCCAAATCTTATTGAAGAATTTCAGCCCGATGGGTTATCAATGGAAGAAATGAGTACACGGGCAATCCTAGGACTGAGAAACGATGAAGTCAAACAAATTAACGCGAAAATTGTTGATCGGTTACACGGCAAATTGGTTAAATGCATATCAATAGACTCTGCTGTCGAACAATTCTGACATGTAAAATTTTAACAGGCGGAAAGATAGGTAATGTAGTCCATCTTCAGGGGATAACATTAGACACCAAAGGAGATCTTGATATGCCATTCGTATTAAAATGTTTATAGTTTCCCGTTAGAAGAGCTTTTGCTATAACAATTTACAAATCCCAGGGACAAACAATCAAAAAAGTCGGTTCATTTATTAGCGAGAAAGAAATGATATTCACTCACGGGCAGTTATACGTTACATTGTTACGATGAAAGTCCAAACACGGAATCAAAATTCAATGCAATACTGACAAAAAGGTAATTCAAAAAATTGTTTTTACTGAAGTTTTACAGTTAAACTAAGTTTAAAAAGTATTTGCGTGTTAATTTCAAAGCCAGGGGCAGCACGGTGGCACAGTGGGTAGCACTGCTGCCTCGCAGTTAGGAGACCCGCGTTCACTTACTGCGTGGAGTTTACATGTTCTCCCCATGTCTGCGTGGGTTTCCTTCGGGTACTCCGGTTTCCTCCCACAGTCCAAAGACATGCAGGTTAGGTGGATTGGCGATTGTAAATTGTCCCTAGTGTGTACCTGGTGTGTGTGTGTGTCCTGTGGTGGGCTGGCTCCCTGCCCGGGGTTTGTTTCCTGCCTTGCGTCCTGTGATGGCTGGGATTGGCTCCAGCAGACCCCCGTGACCCTGTAGATAGGATATAGCGGGTTGGATAATGGATGGATGGATGGATAATTTCAAAGCCAAACAGAACAAAAATGTATAACGCAACGAATACCTCTAACGCAACATGAAACATACATTTTCTTTCAATTTATTTCGTTTTACTATTTTTTTTTACTATGGTTAATTACTCGCCGTAATGTAAAATAGTTCTATTATGCAGATGTAACAATTCCCATGAAAATAACAATCTGTTTAAATTGTACATCCTCTTCCCCATACGCGAGCGGCATATCCATGAAGTGGCTAGCACGTAACGCCCGCCCGGGGGATGATGAGTGAAGTGAGCAGGGGGCAGAGCCTCCTAGTCTACATAAACAAACTGGACTTTCAGGGGAAATTGTACCAGAGTTTGAAACAATTGGTCCAGGCATGAAGACACCTTAAGTTGGCAGCTGTCATCATTTTTACATGTCTTAAAGTTTCTTGAAGACTTTAAAGTTTAAAGATAAATTTCTCCTCTATAACAGAGTAGGTGTACATTCCATTAACATTGATGTATTTGGCTGATGCCTTTATCCGAAGCGACTTACAACATTTATGATACAATTGATTACATTTCTTTTGGTTTTCCAATTACAGCACAGGCAGGTCAAATGACTCACTTGTGGTCACACAGGTGTCAGTAGTGGGATTTGAACCCACAACCTCAGGGTCTGAAGGCCAAAGCTTGAACAAACTAAAAGAATGGAACCAATTCAAAAATGACAGGCTTTTATGCAATAACTTTGTGTAAATCTTTACATTCTATAGGAGGACGGGGTATTCTGTAAATTCAAGGCTGATTACTCCTTCTTTGCTGCAAGGCTCTTGACAGGCTTTCAGCTTTGATTATGCTGCTGCCAAACATCTCAAACTGACAAAATAATATTTTTCCACATAAAGAGAAATGGTTAATGAGTCCTGTAAAATGCGAAGCAAAGGCACAAGGAAATGCACCACAGCCATTTTCATGGGCTCTAATGGTACCTAGGAAGTAAAAAAAAAAAAGAACAGAGCAGAGTGGCAGGATGATGGAAGCTGCAATTCTTCAAATTCATTCAACCACGGGCTTTGAGCTTAAAAAAGAAAAGCGTAATTAACAGCAAATGCCAGATTTGACGTTTCTCCCTATTGGAAGTTGTTGTGGAAAAGGGGATGGTGGCAAAATTGGATGCCACCATGAAAAATCGCCCCCAGGAGGCGCTCTATAGGAGCGCCTTTAGCTGCAGACTCATTCCATTAGGTTGTGCTAAGAAGCACCTCTGGGGGTCTTTTCTGCCCACTGCTGTCAGGTAATTCAATGCTTCCTCCCAATGTACTCTTTTGAGTTCATTTTTAAATATCTAAATAATATTCATTTTTTTTATTTTTTGTTTATTTATCAATTGATTGATTGGCTGGATTGTCTGTCCTGTGAGTCTGTATCCTTGTTTTTATGTTTCTGCTGCTGTTTGCATCTGAATTTCCCCATGGAATTTATAAAGTTTATCTAATCTAATATAAACAAAAATGCACAGCTACAATTTTCACTTTTTTATAGGAGTCGGTTTAAATACATTAGTGTGTTTTATATACTGTATTTAATATTAGTTTTTCTAAAATGAATTGTCAATAAACCTTTGTCAGACGGCCTTGAGGATGTTAATGCTTAGATGGCCTTAAACTTTTAAAATTTCATATGAGAACAAAACAGGTCCTGAACTTTGGTTCAAGTGGTATCATATGGACTTGAGCTCCCTGAAACCTTATGTAAGATCCATGGTAAAAAACCTGCTTGTAATAATGGACAGTGATTTTAAATTAAATAAACAGAAAAAATAATTAAAGGTAATTTCTTTCAACTGAGGCTTTTACCTAAAGTTAAGCCCTTCTTATTGTTTCATGGTTTGTAAAGGGTTATACATACATTTATTTCCTCCCAACTTGACTACTGTAATGCACTTCATGTTGGCGTCTGCCAGGCTTCTATCTCACACTCACATTTGGTCCAAAATGCTGCAGCTCATCTTTTGACAGAAACACGCAAATAAGAACACATTTTCCCTGTGCTGGCCTCCTTGTATTGGCTCCCAGTTCATTTTAGGAATTATTTTAAGATTTTATAGTTTGCTTATAAAGTACTAAATGGCCTAGCTCCCTCTTAGCTCTCTGACCTTTTACTACGATTAAATTGCATGAGGAATGGCACGGTGGCACAGTGGTAGCACTGCTGCCTCACAGTAAGGAGACCTGGGTTCGCTTCCCGGGTCCTCCCTGCGTGGAGTTTGCATGTTCTCCCCGTGTCTGTGTGGGTTTCCTCTCACAGTGCAAAGACATGCAGGTTAGGTGCACTGGTGATCCTAAATTGTCCCTGCTGTGTGGGTGTGTGTGCCCTGCAGTAGGCTGGCGCCCTGCCTGGGGATTTGTTCCTGCCTTGCGCCCTGTGCTGGCTGGGATTGGCTCCAGCAGACCCCTGTGACCCTGTGTTAGGATATAGCGGGTTGGATAATGACTGACTACAGTATATTGCATGAAGATCACTAAGGTCTATTGATGAGTTACTTCAGGTGGTCCCTATATCAAAACTAAAGTGTAGGGGAGATTGTACCATTACAGTTGTAACTCCTGAACGGCTTAATAATAATTTAATAATTTGCATTTATATAGTGTTTTTCTCACTACTCAAAGCGCTCAGCAATTGCAGGTTAAAGGCCTTGCTCAAGGGCCCAACAGAACAGAGTCCCTACTGGCATTTACGGGATTTGAACCGGCAACCTTCCGATTGCCAGTGCAGATCCCTAACCTCAGAGCCACCACCTCTGCCCAGCTTACCACTTCATGTTAGGCTGGCCCCTACTTTGCCTATTTTTAAATCACTTCTTAAGGCACATTTCTATTCCTTGGCTTTTAATGCATTATAATTCTAAGAGCTGGGTTTGTCTGTTTTATTGTCTTATTGCTTATTGTCTTTTGTACTGTATTATTCTTTATTGTACTTCACTTTGGTCAGCTATTGTTGTTTTTAAATGTGCTATATAAATAAATCTGATATTGATAAAATTAGTTATGTCCAAAAAGAGTCTTTTACAACAGCAGGACGACTGTAAATATCAAATGATTTTACTAAAATACAGCAAGCCTTTATTTTTACATAGGGTCTTCCACTTTAATCAATACTGCAAAACATTTTACACATACAGTGCAAAATCTGGATCATCATCAGATTATGGGATGTCCAGGCTTGAACATGGTTTATGTCTAAAATATCAATACATCTTCAAGCTGACAGAACTCTCCACTTTCACATTTTCAACCAAAGCTGATGGCATCATGCAGCCATAGCTGAGGGAAGTGGAAAAAGAAATAGAAAGCAACCACCAAATATCTACATATTCAGAAGAAACTCAATTTATTTATTTACTCTGTTTATTTTTATTAATTTACTACTTTATCTCTTATCTTTATCTAACCTAGCTCTCTTTCTCATGGGGGGGGGGGGGGGGGGGCTGATTTGTTTCAAACAAAGTCTTGTAAAACTTGACTTATTTGTATGGAATCTTATTTGATTTTAACATAATCAATAAAATAAAAAAAAAAGAAGAAACTAAACTGACTTAGGAGTAACGGGAAGAAATTACAATTATTATTGTTGTGAGCAAGAAAAAAAAATGTATTCTGAAAATGATCAGAATCTTTAAAAATGCTGCAGTTACTCACGAGGATATGAACCTGTAATGAATACAGTTCATGAAGCTTTAACATTTATAATGCATCACAAATCATTGCTACAGGATCGCCTAAAAAGTTTACCATTATTCCCTCCTGTAATTAATGCACAGAGTCTCAAAGTACAGCATGTGCTTAAGCACTGCACGTCACTCCCAGCCATGTCTTTGCATTGAGGTGCTTGTGATGTTACGTCAGCATGCAGCAAGGAATCTCCTTAACTGTTTCCAAACCTACATTTTGCCTATTATAACACAATTAAGAAAACTCACAGGTTAGAGAGTGCCAACCTCATCACCTGAGACAGTGGGAAAACTACACAAGTTTCATATTCTACGGTAGTGGTTCTGAAACGTTGTTTTCTCACGACCCAATTTTACCTATTGTGTGTCTTCACAACCCATACTCACCCTTAAACAGCAGCCAATAATCATCCTGTTCTTCCTTGAAGAATCGCACTTAAACATACCAGTTCTGGGGCTTATGTCCCCCTTGTAGAATCGACATTGATCATTGGCTGGGGGGTTTATTTCACGCCATGGAATCGGCAACCCTTTGCAAGGCTTTCCACAAACTGTTCACGACCCTCTCTCATTCAGCACAATTGTAATTCATGACACAATTATAGACATTTCGGTCGCAACTCACAGTTTAAGAAACACTGTTCTAGGGTATGCTCAACAAAATACAAAAAGAATGGAAACACTCATTATTTTGTTACCATGGAAATCGAGCAGGGATGCTAACTGACCTAAAGCTTTTTCCTTAAGGTGATACGGTGACTTGAAAATGCTGAAAGAAAAAAACACAAACCCATGTAACTAATTCAATTACAATGACCAAATTGTATAGAGGCAGACTTAACACACATGAGCAGAACATCATTAGAAGTTCACCACTAGACCATCAAATAGATTTGACCTGGGGCTGCATGGTAGGCCCAAAATATTAAAATGGTACAACGCCGAAAATAAATGTCAGCTTTCCTCTCAATCCTTTGTCCCTCTTCTTGCCACTCTCTATTGTAGGTGATACAATTAGCTGATGGACACAATTGGGACTGCATGGTGGGTACTGACCAACACCCCCCCTTTTGCTTTGATGCATTTAGGACTTTACAAAGGACCACCCTCACTGCTCTTATACGGTCGTGACTTTACAGGGGATATTGCCTCTGTGCCACTGGGACTAAATGGCTTCAATGTCGAAATGGTAAGTAGTGTGGCGTGGTACCCAATGGCGGGACGAGCCATTTTGCAGCATTTAAGTGACACAGGAATAAGACGGAGAGTTTTGGAGTTATCTGTTCTTTGCTTTGGAATTGTTTTGCTACAAGTACTGAGGTCCCAAAGCTGTTATCGATAACAAAGTCAATATTTTAGTACTGATCCAACACTATCTGGGGCCAAATTCTTGTAAAGCAAATACTCTTCTTGCTGGACCAAGCCTCAAAAAATCCAAAAGACACCCAACCACCTGACACAATTTAACAGACCCAGTTCCCTCATTCACTCCTGGAACCTCTCATTCAATTATCTACTCATTCACGGCACACATTAACATTATCATTTCAAACCTGTCAAACTGACATCTCATGGAGATAAGGAATCGTCAAGGATATTAAATAATGACTTGAATTCTTTCTGGGTCTATTACTATTCTAATTGAGTAAGATCAATTCATTTAAATTCATTTTTGTCTCATGAAAATCCACAGTGGTGGTACACAATTGTGTGAAATTTAGTCAGGAGTTAACATTCAAAATAGACATTGCAACCTAGCTATGAAAATGAGCTAGCAAAAAATATGCCTCTATCTAAATGCCTTAAAGGGAAAATTGGTGTAATTATGAGTTTATGTGCAATATTTTGACAGTGGAGAATTCAGTGAGGAACAGTGAGGACTTGCGCAGGCCTCGGCACCAGCCCATTTTGCTCTATGTGACACTTACAAGTCATTTGTGCGTTTGAGGCAAACATGGAGTGAATTATTTATTATTTAATTATCTCATTGTGAATTGTAGGCCGCAGAGTCTGAAGTCAAAACAGCCGAAAGTGCTACGAATGATTCAATTCTGATACGAATTCTCTCTCTCTCCCGCACTTTGTATGCCATATCAACATGAGTCGAACATAGCTACCCAATGGTAATAGATTATACATAATATATTTGAGAAAATGTATTTAATGGCTTGTGGCAGGATAAGCAACAGGGGAAAACAGCCAGAGTTTGGTGGCAGGAATATCTGAAATTTTGAGAGCGAGATTGATATTTCAGTTGAAACAGGGCCATTTTAACTATTACTTTCACTTTCAGTCCCAAAAAACAGTGCAGTAAGAACAAACCCTCTCCACAAAATTGGTATTATAAAATCAGTCCAAATCTTTGCTCAGTTAAATGACATTTCATTATCCTATTAATAACCTCTGCTCAAACAAAATGTAACTTGATTGTGCCTTTTTTTTTTTTTTACCAAAATTTGCCTTCCTCAACAGATTCAATGTATTGGAATAACCTGACAAAGATACAGACATAATCAACGGTAAATGGTCTTTGGAAAGACCATTTATTAGTTTTTTTCTGATGGGGATCAGGATTAATTCCCAATGTCGATCTTGGGAGACACCCATTGACGTTCTTACATTATTCCAGGGTAATCGCTGTCTTCATGAGTTCTCCTCACCGTGTTGTCCAACTTGTCACCTTTCTAGTCCGGCATACTGTTGAGTGCAGCTCCTTTTATGTTTCTCCAGCCCATACAGTATATACCACTGACATCCTGATGATTCTCACCTGCATATTTCCTCACATCTCACAGTCAGAACAGTATTTATAAATGTCAATGCCAAATAGATGCATTATACATGGACTATCTAAAACTACTATGAAATTAGGGTAGTGCAGTGGCATTGTGCTGCCTCACTGTAGGGAGATCAGGGTTTGCGTAATGGGTTCTCCTTGCATGGAGTTTATATGTTCTCCCCATATCTGTATGGGTTTCCTCCTACAGTCTAGAGAACATGCAGGTTAGGTGCATTGACGATGCTAAATTGGCCCTAGTCTGTGTTTGGTGTGTGGCTATGTGTGTTCACTTTGCGATTGACTGGCAACCTGTCCAACGCTTGTCCCTGATTTGTGCCCAGTGCTAGCTGGGATAGCCTCCAGCCCTCATGACGTGACCCCAGTCTGGTTTAAGTGGATTAGAAAATGCCATCAGTAAGCACTGATACACACAGAATGAACAATTACTGCATACAACTGTTCCAAAACTGAGAAATCTGCTGTTTTTATTCCTTCCTGGAGCAATTACATATGCAAAGGAGTCAGGGTGACATATTTGGATAAGTTCTCATGCTCTATACTGAATACACACACCAAGTAAGTGAAAGTGTTCAGAAATACTTTCATCAAAAAATTAGGGGCTGGCACAGTTCAGTTAAAAAGGTGATGCCCCCTTTATCCCTAATTCTCCCATATGGCAATGGGCACAGCAGTAGGCCACAGAAAATTTGCCCATGTGCTGTTAATTGATGATCCCGGTACTAAAGTAAATACAGTAAATATACAAGAGCATTTCAGGGAGCCTCACTAGTGTTTTTTTGTTCGTCTTTTACCACATTTGTAAAAAAAATTACAGTTGAACCTCCAAATATGAATGTCTCCAGACAATCCAGAACACGAACGGGTTGTTCAAATTTTTTTTTTCTTTTTTGGTCCACAACCTCAAGTAAAAACTCAGAACACGAACATCCTGCTAAAACTTGTACGGGTCAAGATGTGGCCGTGAGTAGCCAAGAGAAAGCCAAACAGGCCTACATACGCTGTATATGCCTATGACTCAGCCTCAGTATCGCCACAGATCTCCTGTTGTAAAGACGTGCTGCAACTGTGTTCTCTATGAACGTGTGATTTTTTTGTTCTTTTTTTTTCCCCGTTGAAAGTAATTACCAAGTCTCCTAAGAGGAACCTTCTACATGTTACAAAAGGAAATAATAACAAAACATGAAAGTGGTTCAGAAGAGTATGGGATGGCCAAGTCAACAATAAGCACATTTTTGAAAAATAAAGATGCAATTAAAGGTGCAGTTAAATTGTCATTTCTGTTTGTTTTATGTGTTTATCTCTTCTGTGCATTGATTTCAATAGTTGTAAAAATGATTTTTATCATTACTTATGTATATACAGTATATAGATATAAATAAGTAATCATTTGGGGGTCTGGAATGAATCGATCCTATTTACATTATTTCTTATGGGGAAATTTGATTTGAAACTCTACCAGCCTTCTGGAACTGAGCAAGTTCATGTACCGAGGTTCCACTGTATAACCTAAAACAAGATTACATCATTATGTTCTGCATTTGGCAAAATTCTTCCAAGGCTATAAACACATCTTCTCTACAGATATCAGAATCAATCACATAAATAAAGGGGATAAGCGGTTCCTAGAAAACAAGTCATGTTCTTTTGCTTATATTCATACAATATGCTCACATAATATGTCCCAAAGTGTGACCTGGATGATATCCTTCATTAGGCATGTGCCATTTTCCCCCAGATGATGACTGAAGTACTAGTTTTTATTATTACTCCCTTACTTGATGTCCACTACCATACCCATTCACCAGCTCTACATGCTCCTTAAACTCTAATGTCACTCATCAGTAATATTTACATTCCAAAGAAAAGCACAGATTTGGGAATAATTTTGGCTGATGCAGTCTGCTTTACACTGCTGAGGACATGCTAGTTACTGTATACTTACTGTAAATATACTCTAAGAAGTGCTTACGTCTAAAAGTGCATCTAAAAGACTTTAATACAGGGTGATTCAAAATTATGTTAACATTTGAATGGCGGAAACAATTTATTCACAAAACATACTTCATATGTGCAAGATGATTTACAGGAATGTCTCAACCTGTTCGCCATCACGTTCAACATGTACCATTATGTGGCACATAAATTGTATATAAGTATGTACATAGCAGTACCATTAGTCTCTCTATTATAAAAGAAAATCTTGAGACAAGACGAGACTATTGCCAAGAGATTTTTTCAATTCCCGCCCTCCTCTCAACCATTTACGGTTAATTGTCCACGCCTACGGTCCTCTCACCTCTCATTCGTGTGAATGCTTTTGTCAGACACAGTTCCGGCGCTCTCAGCTCTTATAAATTTTTACGTTTTCCTCACTTTAAGTTCCCAATAAAAGAAGATGTATTATGTCCAAATGAAGACTTTCATCCCGAAGGGTTATCAACAGAAGAAATGAGTACACAGGCAATCCTAGCACCAATTAACGATGAAGTCAAACAAATTAACGTGAAAATTATCAATCAGTTACATAAATTGGTTAAATGCGTATCAATAGACTATGCTGAAACAGCTGGTGGTGATTGTGCAGAAGATGGAGACATCAACTTACAATATCCCATGGAATATCTACAACCGTTAACACTGTCCGGTCTACCGCCGGTCGAATTACTGTTGAAAGAAGGATGTATCGTAATGTTATTGTGCAATTTATGTATGATTGATAGGCTATGCAATAGGACAAGATTAGTTGTATTCAAAATTGGTCAAACAATTCTGACATGTAAAATTTTAACAGAGGACAAGAAAGGTAATGTAGTACATCTTCTGTGAAAAACCGACACCAAAGGAGATCTTGATATGACATTCGTATTAAAACGTTTACAGTTTCCCGTTAGAATAGCTTTTGCTATGACAATTAACAAATCACAGGGACAAACATTCCAAAAAGTCGGTTTATTTATTAGAGAGAAAGAAACGATATTCACTCACGGGCAGTTACACTTTGCGTTGTCACAATGTAACTCCAAACACGGAATCAAAATTCAAAGCAGTATTGACAAAAAGTTAATTCCAAATATTGTTTTTACTGAAGTTTTATAGTAAAAGTGTAAGTTTAAAAAGTATTTGCGTGTTAATTTCAAAGCCAAACAGAATGAAAATGTATAACGCAACGAATACCTCTAACGCAACATGAAACATAATTTTCATTCAATTTATTAAGTTTTCCTATTTTTTACTATGGTTCATTACTCACTGTAATGTAAAATAGTTAGGTGTATTATGCATATGTAACAATTCCCATGAAAATAACAAATCTGTTTAAATTGTACATCCACTTCCCCATATGCGAAGTGACTAGCGCGTAGTGCCCGCACGGCAGTTGGCGAGGGAAGCAAGCAGAGGGCAGAGCCCCCTACTGTTAACATAATTTTGACTGACCCGGTATATACTAGTACAAAGAATATTCTAGTGCTAACAAAGCTCAAGCTATAACCATATGGCTGCCAGTGTCATTATGCATGATATGACATAACATTTGTTTATTTTTCCTTTTGGTATGTACCTGTCAAGGACCAGCTCTTCCAGCTTGTGCAGGTCACAGGCAATGTATTCCAGCGCCATGTCAGTGATACGAGGGCACCAGGATAAGTCTAGACTGCGCAGCTTCCGCAAGTTTTCAGCCACCAGCTCCACGCCGTCATCTGTGATCTTGGAACAACCTGACAAGCTCAGGGAGGTGAGGTTTGGCAAACTGTGCACCATGTTCACCACACCGTGGTTTGTGATTTCCCAACAGGAGTTCAGGCGCAGGGTGTGGGTGGTATAGCCCTGCTTGGCAGTGAAGTAGGCCATAGCTGTGTCCGTCACATGGTATGCCTGTAGACTAAGCTCAGAGAGATTGGGCAACAGCTGAGAAATGGCAGCAATGGCATCGTCAGCCACATTGATGCAGTCACTGACACTGAGGGAGGTGAGTCGTGCGTTAAGGCTTGACCATAGCCCTGCCTCTGTGAAGTCGTTACACCCCGACAGCTCCAAGTGAATTAGGCCTTGCATTTGTTCCAGCATAACCTGAAAGGGAAAATTGCATGGTTAGAATCAATGGGAAAGCTGCCATACATGATTCAACTGAAATGCCCCCCAATCTTTAGCTTCTCACAATACTTTCTTACTTTGTAGGTTTGCTATTCTGTGACCCACATAACTCAAAACAAGGTCACAGAATCACAGTTTAAATTATCAATGCCAACATTGTCAATTAAAACATTGGACAGGAAAATCTGTTTCACTGAGGAAAGCACAAAAAGAAAAGGAAAATGTGGAAAACTGCAGACTGTCTAAAACCAGCACTAATACAGACTCGGCTTCCAGTGCCAGTCCCCACCCTACTCCTGACGTCACTTCCACCTATGACCTGCTGGACACACCTCTTCCTCCTCTGCACCCATAAAGCCAGACTACTTACCCTTTATCAGGCAGTCCCGTCTTGGACTCAGTGCTCTGAGACTACTCTGTTAGTTACTCCTACCAGTTAATATATAATATATAATAATATACAGTAATCCCTCGCTATATCGCGCTTCGCCTTTCGCGGCTTCACTCCATCGCGGATTTTATATGTAAGCATATTTAAATATATATCGCGGATTTTTCGCTGCTTTGCGGGTTTCTGCGGACAATGGGTCTTTTAATTTCTGGTACATGCTTCCTCAGTTGGTTTGCCCAGTTGATTTCATACAAGGGACGCTATTGGCAGATGGCTGAGAAGCTACCCAACTTACTTTCTCTCTCTCTCTCTCTCTCTTGCGCTGACGTAGGGGGGTGTGAGCAGGGGGGCTGTTCGCACACCTAGACGATACGAACGCTCGTCTAAAAATGCTGAAAGATTATCTTCACGTTGCTATCTTTTGTGCAGCTGCAGCTGCTTCCTGAAATGACATGCTGAACGGTGCTTCGCATACTTAAAAGCACGAAGGGCACGTATTGATTTTTTTATCTGTCTCTCTCTATCTCTCTCTGCTCCTGACGGAGGGGGTGTGAGCTGCCGCCTTCAACAGCTTTGTGCCGTGGTGCTTCGCATACTTAAAAGCCAAACAGCACTATTGATTTGTTTGCTCCTTTGAAGAGGAAGATATGTTTGCATTCTTTTAATTGTGAGACGGAACTGTCATCTCTGTCTTGTCATGGAGCACAGTTTAAACTTTTGAAAAAGAGACAAATGTTTGTTTGCAGTGTTTGAATAACGTTCCTGTCTCTCTACAACCTCCTGTGTTTCTGCGCAAATCTGTGACCCAAGCATGACAATATAAAAATAACCATATAAACATATGGTTTCTACTTCACGGATTTTCTTCATTTCGCGGGTGGCTCTGGAACGCAACCCCCGCGATGGAGGAGGGATTACTGTATGTATATATATATATATATATATATATATATCTTTATATATAATCTTCATTTGGATCTTGATCTTTGTTTGTCCGCGAATTCACTGCCTTGTGTGGTGTTCCTGCTGTGTTCAGTAGAGGGCAGTAGTGATGGAGGAGGAGAGGAAGTGAGGGGGAGGATCGTTGGATGAGGTTGGAGTGTGGTGATTAAAGAGGATTGAACTAAAGGAGACTACGTGCTGTTTGTACTGGCTGAATACACAACACCTTGGTTGTTACTTTTGTTTACAAACACTGTCGATAGCACTCTTTGTGTTTAGATCTGGCGTCGACACCGTGCTTTGTGTTTAGATCTGGCGTCGACACCTGCTTCGTTGTCGAGACTGTGTTTTTTTGTGTTTCTATCGACCGTCGTTGGCAGTACTTCGTCCAAATCGAATGTTCACCCACTTCTTGGAGTCGGCAGTCAGAGTATATAAGTCGGACACACTTCTGTGATTTTCCATCAGTCGGCGTTTGGTGTTCAAGAAAGAAGCATTGGTTCTTCCTTACTCTTTGGATTGCCACAAAGCAACCTGCGAGATTGGAGAAAGGTTGAGAAGAGATCGTGAGAGGAAACGACAGCGTCATGAAAACGAGACGGACTGTGAACGGAGAGAAGCAGAAATGCTCCTCCACCACCACATAATTACTATTCGGACAGTGATTCCGAGTAGGCCGTTCCTATCGAATCAATGTCCAAGGGTTTTGTTTTGTAATTTTGTTTCCCTTATAAAAAATCATAATGCTGTGCAGTTCACGACTGGCTGCCGCATTTAAACAGGGAGCCCTTCACAGACAACTTTAACACGGCCAACGTAGTTGGGTGCACATGGCTAGTATATATATATATATATATATATATATATATATATATATATATATATATATATATATATAAAATATATATTCCAACATCTGTCTGTCTGTCCGCCTGCTTTTCACGAGAGAACTACTTAACGGATTTAGATTTTTTTTTCTAGAATTTGCTTGAACATTCCAGTTGATTTTGCAACTTTTCTCATTGCTCTAAGAATCACAGTTCGTTTGCAGAAGCAATATATTTGCACTAATCCGAGACAGAGGCCATGGGCCAAAGGGAGGGAGAAGAGTGATGTCAGGAGTGGGGAGTTGGTCTACCTCTGGGTTTTAAGTGTACCTTGCCTTCGCTTAGCTAGCGACACACTTTGTTTATTGATTTTTAAAGTTTGACCTGTTTCACTACTACGTGGACAGAGCCACAGGGGATGTCTAGTTGAGAATATACGGGGTGGAACCCCAAACCTTTTTTCTTGCCTTTTTATTCTTTTCAAAACTGCTTCTATTAAAATGTACACATAACACTCAATGTTGGGCCCTAGATCAGCAATATTTTAACATATGTTCTTGACAAACAATAAATACGGGGAAAAAGTACTACCTGAGATTTCCAAATATTGTGAGGCAATCATTTTACGTATACAAATGAAGCAAGCAGTTTTGGCCCATGTGTTGTTAAAGGTAAGAACATTATGAAAACATCCCATAGAAGAACCAGAAAGTTCAGGCTCAGTGAAACATGCAAATCAGTCACTGTTCATTTGCAAAAAGAGATAACAAACAAACAAAATGTATAGTCACAGGTCTTTCAAAATGACTCAGCATTTACAGTAGACAGACAGACAGACAGACAGACAGACAGACAGACAGACAGACAGACAGACAGACAGACAGACAGACAGACAGACAGACAGACAGACAGATAGACAGATAGATAGATAGATAGATAGATAGATAGATAGATAGATAGATAGATAGATAGATAGGAAAGGCACTCGGCATCCCAGTCAGGATGGACCCTGCTTCCTTATCTGGCCAGGAGCATATTACAATGGGTCACAGGTCACAGATATTCCCCTCCCGCTCCAGGATGTGAACAAGGAAAAAGGATGCTGTAGCAGCAGTTAACCCAGGGCTGCTGTTCCAGCAGTCTGGTAGGGACACCCTGGTTGGGCCTGGGAGGCGGGATGGACAGGACAGTGGGTGACTGCCTGTTGTGAGTAGAGCATCCCCCTGTACACTGAGTGGCAGCACCCCATCTGGCAAGCCCCAGTATGGATACCCGCAGGGCAGCATTGGAGTTGTGCCCTGTCAAGCTTTTGTGAAGACCACCAGGGGGAGCTGTCAGGTCGTGACTGCACAAGGACCACTGTGGTTCTGCCTTGGTCCAGAAGTACTTCTTGTAGGCGACCACGAAGTAGTCCCGTGTCAGGTGTTAAAAGAAATCCCTCCACTTGGCCCAGGGAGAAAGAGTCGGGAGAGGACATGGACAACACTCACCTAGAGAGGAGGAGAAAAGAAAGGAATTGGATGGGATTAGATTGAATTGAATTGTGTACTACTGAGGAAAATAAGCCTGTCAGAGGTATTGTTTGAAAATAAAAATAACCTTTGGTTGACCTGGGACTGACCTCTGGGGTTTGGGGCTCAGTGGGGCCTCCTACTGGCCACAACAGATAAGATAGATCTGAAAGGCACTGCAGAGATGGGTAGATATGTCACTAAATAATAGATAGTTAAATATGAAAGGCACTGTATAAGAGATGACTAAAAAGAAAGAAAACCTCTGACTTAGATTTTAACTACAGTATGGATCCATGCACAATTTTAATTTGGTATTTCATTCACAACTATATAGTCACTTACCTTGTATAAATACTTTTCCTTTTTAACTCAAGATACACAAGTTTTTCTGATAATAGCCCCTTTGACCATGTGTTGCTATTACTCCTAGTGCATTTTCAAAATAAAAACAGAAGGTCTAATAAAGTTCACTGAAGACAACGGATATTAAAGTTAAGACCCTGCCAGGCATTTAATTAATATATAAACTAGTGTTCCCCTATATACACACAGAAGGGTTTACTGCTGAATAAGTCTGGCACCAAGGCTGACAACACAGCATGGTACAGCACAGCTCAAGAACCAGCGCAGATGAGATGCCAGGTAATGATAGTATTTATTAGGGATAACTGATGACATACATGTGATAAATATTAAATAAGCATCAAGTTAATGTCTGAAACTAAACCATCATAGTGATGCCTAGGAGATGCTGTGTTTCCTTTTGACAAAGTGCAAGAACTCTCCCAACAATAAACAGAGTTAAGCTGAAGTGATGCAGAAATGCTTGGACTGAAAAGGACAAACCGGCTTTTGTTTTGATGTTTTATATATTTTTGCTGATTATAACTAATAGTAATTTCAACATAATACTCTGCCCTATATGCAATTCACGTTTAAAATGTGTAATCACAAATATGTTACATTCATACTGCACATAATGAAAGCTTCAAGTTAAGCAGCAAAAAAGGAAAAAGAGTTTTTAAATCTTTTAGAATGAGTCTCTTTTGTTATCAAATGATTTATCATGTTCACAAAATTAGTGACACCACATCTTTCAGCATAAAACCAAAACACCAGGAGGCTTCTTCTGGTTTTGTGCCACACTGACCCTCACTGGTATGTAAGCGATCTTTAAGTTTCCACTGCCTTCACAATGCAGTTTGACTTGAGAGAACAATTGGAGAGAACTCAGCCTAGCATTGTACCTGGTGCCCGTCTGGTTGAAGCGGATAGATGATGAATCTTTCCAAATACTAGTCACTTGAGTTTAGAAAGAAAAACTTTTGAGGTACAGATGATGAAGCTATTTTTTTTCTTTTTGCATCCTTACCATATACTGTAAGAATGTCTGAACTTTACATTTATGAAACAGCTAGACACTTCCTGATTGCCCACTCGCTAGCCCTCGTTGTCTGCAGAAACATAACAACACCTCACTCAGCTCCTCATGCTGCTGAATCTCTAACGACAGCAGTCATGCGTTTTAAATTAGGTCAAAAACCGTGAACAGTGAGTTTGCAAACCTCATGTTTCTTTATTTCCAAATGTGAACGTGTGAAAGTTACATTTAACAGTGTGTGATTCACCGTCAGTTTGCTCACCTAAAGACTACTAGCTCCAATGTCACTTTGTCACTACTCACTCTATTGATGCCCTATACAAAGCTATTGTTAGCTGAAAAATGACCAAAATTAAAAATGATGCAGAGCTGAGCCAACCCTGACTAAATGATGTTAATTAAGACAAGGTTGTTGAAAAATGTTTAAACGCACATTCATAAGAGGCTCATGCTGGTAGAGATGGGCAGCTTCATTCACTAGCATTGGATTACAGCAAGACTAAACATTGCCAATCAACAAACATACAAGATCTTCACAAATAATGCCCACAACATACTGCCAGTTTAGTCTTAGGCATCTGTATGGATGAAGAGATTTACTGTATGTGTAGTGAGTAAGAAAGATTGCTAACTAAGTTTATCGTAGTTTACAGGAGAGATGCAGCTGTAGAAACAAACCAGACAACGGTACAAAAAAAAGCATTAACATATATCTAAGGTGAATTCTAACTTAACATGAGAAGTCAAGAAGCAAGGGAAACACCAGTACTTGAGAAACTAAATAGTTCAAATATTAGGCTAAACGAAGCAGAAGATAGTTTGCCTAACTGCTTAACTAAAAAAAAAAAAAAAAAAGGTTTCAGCCATGTTATAATGAGAGCAGCATTGCCAAATTAAACATGGAAATTGAGGTATTCAAAACATGACATATTAAACTTTCCTGTATTATTGGCAGGCAGTTAAAATTAATATAAAAACTTGGAACATGTCAAGCAAGACGTTAATTTCTGCTCTCACTTTCACTTAACAATAGCCAGGTGAAGTAATGACATAACAATTGATATTTTAGTAAACTTGGGATAGATTTTCCAGAACAATTGTTAAATAAAAATTGGACACAGCTAAATCTTCATTTATATAAATTACAAAAAGACTCCAGCTAAAACATAATTGTTCCTCCAGAGATGAGGGAGGGAGGGAGGCATGGCTCAACCTAAGCTTCAATAGATCTCATACATTGTGACTTTGGAGAGATAATCCAGGTTGGCTGCCGCTGCACACACTCCCTTGAACAGCAGAAACATCCATAGTCATGTCTGAGATGTGCCAGGCCACAAACACACATAACAAACAAGAGGAAGGTGCCAAGTACAATAGTGTTTGAATTAACAGCGTGCCAAAAATTAAAGTGCAGTGCAGTTTTCATCACATGCTGCTGCACCCATAAGCTCCTCCTCCAAGTTTAAACGCACCGTTTTTCTAAACTCTTGCACTGCCACGGACCTCTCTTTCATCACATGAACTCACAGCTACATGACTGTGTTTGCAAAGATGATCCCGCACTATGTCTTCTTGATACACTCTACACAAAGTCATTCACACTTTGAGGTGCGAGTTAAATTGTATCTCATTGAGCCTGTCAATCTGCGACGTATGATGTAACTCGTATGTCATTGTACAGCCACCATAGACACAGCCAGCTTGCTTCTGAGCTTTGCTGCTGCATCTCAGTTATTTACTATTGTGAAGCCATCTAGTGGATAGCCAGAGAATTTTTTTTTCAGCTTGCAGAAAATAGTGCTATAAAAACAGACAGTCTAGTTATTTTGAGCAGGGCTGGATTAACCATTAAGCAAAATAAGCATGTGCATAGGGTATCAATGGAAGTGGGGGGGGGGGGCACCATAAAAAATCCCCATACTGCAAATGGTGCATATGAACTTGGTTGCACAAAATGGGGCTCCCACATTAAATATAAAAATTACAAAATTACATACACACATATATATATATATTGTTACAAGCGGCTGGGGGACATACCAGGCCAGGATGCCTGGAAGGACTGGGAGGTGGCATATTCGTCCTCCGTGCCACAAGGGGGGAACCGCCCTGGATCCGGAGAGGACCATGGGAGAGGAGCAAGGAGGCTCAAGCCCATTGGGGCCTGTGGCCACTGCCAGGGGGCACCCTGAGTCTCAGAAAGCGCGGGAAACAATTACTTCTGCCAGACCCAGGAACATGGAGGATGATCCTTCCAGGGATACCCGGAGTGCTTCTGGGTGCTCTCCTGAGACTTCCGCCACACCAGGAAGTGTTGTCAGATGGAGCACCTGGAACCCATCCGGGTCACTATAACAATCAGGGAGCTAGAGTCGGGAGTGGGAGCAGGACGAGGCTCCCGTGGAGAGAGGAAAGGCGTCCCACAGACAGTGAGAGAGAAGCCTGGGGTAGGGGTGATTGGTACTGTGAGGGACTGTGTTTGGACATTAATAAACATGTGCATTTTTATAAAGATGTGGTCTCAGTCTGGTGGTGTTCGGGCTTATCTCACAATAAATATATATACAGTAGATAAGATAAGAACTTTATTCATCCTGAGGGAAATTCTTATGTCATTGGAATGTTCAGTGCAACAAGAAAAATAAAGATACTGTAGTATAATGAAGATTTAAAAACAGAAAAATAGTAATTGTGCAAATATACAAAAATATGACAGTTGTGCAAATGTACAAAAATACGACGGCATATGACAAGCATATGACAATTGTGCAAATATACAAAAATATAACATATTATTATTAAATACAGATTATTAGTGTAGGTTATGAATGACTTAGTACTTGTGCCTGAGTAAAATGAGCTAGCTGCTTGTTATGACAGGATAGGACTAACATATCGCCATAAAGGCAGAAAAAGATCACCTACAAAATGAAGAGGAGTTATAGAGACTTATTGCCACAGGTACAAAAGATCTCC
Organism: Erpetoichthys calabaricus; assembly: GCF_900747795.2. Lineage (NCBI taxonomy): Eukaryota > Metazoa > Chordata > Cladistia > Polypteriformes > Polypteridae > Erpetoichthys > Erpetoichthys calabaricus. The sequence goes on along the minus strand of NC_041404.2, from coordinate 148,895,446 downwards.
TGTGACGTTCGGTTCTGCATTTGGGGGCAATGAGTCTTTTGCTGTGTGTGCTCTGATGGTTCATCAGGAAGATGTGCATGGGGCGAGAGGGGTTGTCCATGATACTGAGGAGCTTCTTCAGCATTCTCCTCTTGAACACCTCTTTCAGATCCTCTAATTTGACGCCTAGGACAGAACCAGCCTTTTTTTACATATATATACATATACAGTATATATATATATATATATATATATATATATATATATATAAATATATATATACATAAATAATATAATATGTGGTTATATGTATATATACTGTATGAATATGTATATACATATACATATACAGTTCATCCGGAAAGTATTCACAGCGCATCACTTTTTCCACATTTTCTTATGTTACAGCCTTATTCCAAAATGGATTACATTCATTTTTTTCCTCAGAATTCTGCACACAACACCCCATAATGACAACGTGAAAAAAGTTTACTTGAGGTTTTTGCAAATTTATTAAAAATAAAAAAACTGAGAAATCCCATGTACATAAGTATTCACAGCCTTTGCTCAATACTTTGTCGATGTACCTTTGGCAGCAATTCCAGCCTCAAGTCTTGTTGAATATGATGCCACAAGCTTGCCACACCTATCCTTGGCCAATTTCGCCCATTCCTCTTTGCAGCACCTCTCAAGCTCCATCAGGTTGGACGGGAAGCGTCGGTGCACAGCCATTTTAAGATCTCTCCAGAGATGTTCAATCAGATTCAAGTCTGGGCTCTGGCTGGGCCACTCAAGGACATTCACAGAGTTGTCCTGAAGCCACTACTTTGATATCTTGGCTGTGTGCTTAGGGTCGTTGTCCTGCTGAAAGATGAACCGTCGCCCCAGTCTGAGGTCAAGAGTGCTCTGGAGCAGGTTTTCATCCAGGATGTCTCTGTACATTGCTGCAGTCATCTTTCCTTTTATCCTGACTAGTCTCCCAGTCCCTGCCGCTGAAAAACATCCCCACAGCATGATGCTGCCACCACCATGCTTTACTGTAGGGATGGTATTAGCCTGGTGATGAGCGGTGCCTGGTTTCCTCCAAACGTGACGCCTGGCATTCACACCAAAGAGTTCAATCTTTGTCTCATCAGACCAGAGAATTTTCTTTCTCATGGTCTGAGAGTCCTTCAGGTGCCTTTTGGCAAACTCCAGGCGGGCTGCCATGTGCCTTTTACTAAGGAGTGGCTTCCGTCTGGCCACTCTACCATACAGGCCTGATTGGTGGATCGCTGCAGAGATGGTTGTCCTTCTGGAAGGTTCTCCTCTCTCCACAGAGGACCTCTGGAGCTCTGACAGAGTGACCATCGGGTTCTTGGTCACCTCCCTGACTAAGGCCCTTCTCAACCCGATCGCTCAGTTTAGATGGCTGGCCAGCTCTAGGAAGAGTCCTGGTGGTTTCGAACTTCTTCCATTTACGGATGATGGAAGCCACTGTGCTCATTGGGACCTTCAAAGCAGCAGAAATTTTTCTGTAACCTTCCCCAGATTTGTGCCTCGTGACAATCCTGTCTCGGAGGTCTACAGACAAGTCCTTTGACTTCATGCTTGGTTTGTGCTCTGACATGAACTGTCAACTGTGGGACCTTATATAGACAGGTGTGTGCTTTTCCAAATCCTGTCCAACCAACTGAATTTACCACAGGTGGACTCCAATGAAGCTGCAGAAACATCTCAAGGATGATCAGGAGAAACAGGATGCACCTGAGCTCAATTTTGAGCTTCATGGCAAAGGCTGTGAATACTTATGTACATGTGCTTTCTCAATTTTTTTATTTTTAATAAATTTGCAAAAATCTCAAGTAAACTTTTTTCACGTTGTCATTATGGGGTGTTGTGTGTAGAATTCTGAGGAAAAAAATGAATTTAATCCATTTTGGAATAAGGCTGTAACATAACAAAATGTGGGAAAAGTGATGCGCTGTGAATACTTTCCGGATGCACTGTATATACACATACTGTATACACACACAACAATAAAAATAATAAGTATATAGTAATAATAAAGGTTAATGATATATTCTGTATTAATCTTGCAAATACAACACAATTAGAATGTGGTAACTGCCAGTCCACCGAGGCTCATCGTGATCATTCTTGCCTTGGTCATGTCGACTGTCCCGTTCAAGTTGTCCACTTAGAGTGAGTGCACCAAAATCTTTTAAGTGTTTAGGGCCTCTTTAGGTCTGAATCTGGCCCTGTCATTGCGAGGAAGGTATAAAGCTGCTGATGTTTTGAAACATCTCGATTTTTGCCAAGATAAATATTTGGAGAATAATGACAGTAATCGAAATCATAATCAATTGGATGATAAGGAATCTGTAGGCTCTGGCACTGATGCAGATCGCTGCCCTAAAAGCGTTTCTTCAACACAAAGTGCCCGACTGGTCCAGACTCTAAGGACAGCACTACATGGAGATTCTGCTGCACACCAAATCCAAACCGTCACCGACCACCAAATGTGTCGTGTGTAACAACATGGACAGCACAAAGAGACGCGTTATATTGATGGGACATGTGCTTCTAAGCCTGCGCTGTGTGAGGTGCCATGCTTTTGGGACTTTCATTCAAGTGGAGACTTTTAGTCATGTTTCTAGTCAATATAAAGTAATTAACATTACATTTTCAACAGAATTATTAATGATAATAAAACTGTTGCTTTCTAATACATTTCTTTACAAATTTTGATAGAGTTCATTATTTATCATACTGTATACGCATATACCAATACTGCAGCGTCCTAGTATTAATTGGCCGAGCAGTCAATGGGTTAAGGACTACAAATGTACATAAAACCAGTAAAAATAACTTGAGTTTAACACTTTGGTATCTCCATGGGTGACTCCTCAACTAATTATCTCAACATATGCCTCTTTTATTTAGCCATTGCAGTGTCTCAGTTTTGCAGTAACATTACTGTTAAATGGAACATTTCAAGAATGAATAGATAAGAGAGACAGAAAGGTAGATCTTTATTTGTCCCCAGGACATACTAATATATGTGTAATAATATATTTCCAGATAATCTAAAACATTGGGAGTCATGACTTACAATTTGAGTTTAAGACCATGAATAGACAGAATATATTCTTCCAGTCTGCAAACAATTTGGACTAATTATTTCAATTTTTAATTGCACACAATATATACATTGCTAACTTTTTTGCCAAAAACACATCCTGGACTAGACTCTTCTTGTCGGAGATATCTTTAAAAACCTGCTTCCCCTAAGCCACACATTTTGGCAAAACACTTGGCTTAAGCCCAAATGGACTACAATTTTCCCCAACCTATCAGGAAGTGCCACTGAATCCATAAATCCCCATCCATTAATACCCATTTTGTGGTAACACCGGATTAAAATGGTTTTGTGGTTTCTAGAGTTAGATCTCTTTGCTGTTAAGAATTGTCTTTTGTCTTATTTTTCTTCACTTTTGAACAAATTCTATACTACTCTGTGGGATATTAAAAAGAAGAAAGTTTTAATCTTCAGATTTTACTTTAAAAATTCCATAATATGCCACACAGGTGGAACCTAAACACAAACTGGGAGTCTCAATTTTTAAGTGATATTTTGTATATGAGAAAATTTAAGTTAGCAGTTACAAAAGAAAATCCTTTATAATGTAATGCTTTTTGTTTTATGTAATAATTAAAAAGTTAAAATGTTTTTTGACATGTCCTCTTTCTTTTAGCATATGGAATACAAAACATTTGAGATCTTAAATGAAAAATCCCAAAGTGATTAATTTCAAATTCATAAGCTGAGGAAATATTCAGGTCTAAATATTATTTGAATGAATTGAGTATTGGGTTGAATTTCAAATTAAGTTAGGGAGTTTAAAAATCAGAAGAGTATCTAGTTTGCTTTTAAGCTAATATCTATGTTGTCGTTGTTGTTGTTTTCTTCTTTATTCTTCTTTTCTTGTTTTTTTTTCCACTTGTTGTGATACAAATATGCGGAAGAGTACTAAACATATTATTTCCTTTGGGCTCCACATACAAAAGTTGATCAAATTCTGGAATTAATTGCTAATACCTCTCCACCTTCACAGTTGACTTGTGTTGCGTGTTCCCACCGACAGTGCTGCTCTGGAGCAAAGCTAACTCACCCAATCAGAAGCCACACTCACCTCAATTAGGAAGGATTATTTTCTATCTGTATACATTATTAGACATTCCCATTTCTGTTGATGGTATCTTGAGAGCCCATAGATTAAAAAAAAATCAATACTGCCATTAGAGTTAACCAGTTGAGTTTACAGCTTTATACCCTGCCACTTTCTAATGTTAGTAATAGACAGAATGCCGCCTCATTGTTTGGATTTAATTTAACTTCGGTACTTGTATGGCTGATGTTTGTACACTATGGTGAAGCGATGTTTAAAGCTAAAATATTTCAAAATGAAATTGTAATACAAATAAACAAAAAAAATTCTTAAGTCGCTAGATAATCATGGATCCTCACCAGCTACTGAAACATTGCAGACTCAGACATGGGCCTCGGAAGTTGCAGGTTGCAAAGAATTAGCCCTGACACTGGACCTGAATTACCTACCTGAACTTGATAAAATTTCAAATAATTATCAAAGCTGAAATATCATGCCATTTATTTTTTGCACTTGTATGTGAAATATAACTGGTTTGAATACAGCAGATAAAACAAGAGATCCCAGTTTTCTAAAAAATACACTCTGGTGAACAAACCACAATGACTGCATGAGTGTGAACTCGAGGAGTTACCCGATTATGATGCAAGGAACATCCAAGTCTTCAACAGGCCTTGTTGTTTCTAAATGACAAAGACTTAATATAATGGTGAGGCTGACCGTTCTTTTTATCCTCAGTGGTTGTTAACATTTTGTTACGGAAGTTTCTGGAGGAAGAACACATTTTCAGAGAAGTCCTGGCTGCGCTTATGTTACAGCTCGAAAATTAAGCGCCTTGAGCATGGAAAAGGCGCTATATAAATAAAATGTGTTATTATTATTATTATTATTTTTATGTTGTAATAAGTGTATAAGTTTAATATGTCACTGTGTTCTGTGCAAGTATATTTTATAAATCTGCCTTTTTCTACTTACATGCAAACTTGACACAGAGCCAGATTTAGCACAGGGGTTCACCATATAAGAACTGCTAGGCAAGCATTATAAGACAAGACAAGTTAGGGACAACTGTGAAACGGGCAGTCAGACTGAGGGCCATTGTATACTATTTTTGTGTGTCAAAGTCAGCATGAAACAGTATCCTCTTCTGCCTTGTTTGGAATGGCATGATTGATCAAAGTGGGGGCCTGTACATGAAAAAAAGAGTATAAAGCCTTGGAACATTGCCTGGCACACCTTTGAAGCCGACAGACAGATGGGAGATAACGTCATCCGATCCTGAAAATCCTTCCAACGTAGTGACGAAAATGGCAGACTCTACACATCGGGCCCCCACTGCCAAACTGGGTTCTTGCCATGGCTTCCTTCGTCTGTTATGCGTAGTAAGAAAAGCACTATATAAATGTAAAGAATTATTATTATGCACTGTAATCCGTCACTAAAGAAAGCGAAGTTATTTCTCCTATGTGATTTCTTACCGCTGTATCACTAAGGGAGGGGTTTCGCCTTTTTATATTATATCTATATAGACTCGGTTATGTAACATGCCGCAATTACAAAAGAACTCATTCCCAGGGAGCTAGCTCCCCCTGCTGGATACATACGTTACAGGTCATAGAATGTGACGTCATTGAAGAGAACTTATTTAATTGATAATTGACAATTTCAAGTTTTCCACTTTTGTAAATTTGCTTTCATGTCTCAAACTATAGATGTTTTTTAATTGAGCTCAGATTTTACTTCATTTCATTTTTCCCCATCCCATTTTCTGGTGACAGAAACAAAAACAAACAAAAAAAAAAAAAACACTACTATTCATTTAAGGGTAGAGCCAGCAATGCAAGCAGGTCCTCCAACTTACAGGGAAAACATAGGTGTTGGTGGCAGGACTGGCACTCCAGCCACCTTAAAAAACCTCACAATGTTCCAGTGTGGTGCTGACATGTCACCCGCTGCACATATAAATTATTACGAGTTAATAAAAGAATCAACATAGAAAAGATTAAGTAAACCCACAGCAGAACTAACCAAACAACGCAAACTAATTAGATACATCTCCAAAAGCAAATACGACCAGTGATACTTATCCTAGGCTACACATTACTCTCACACATCTGTCGTGTGCTTTTCATTTATATTTTTATTTTACTGGACACTAT